>NW_006263426.1:300160-309917 GCF_000469605.1 Apis dorsata
AGCAATAATTATAATTTTACGAGATTCGAAAGGATAGTAGTATATTATCTTGAAATTTAATACGTTTCACATTTTGTTGTGACAACGCAAGAAATTTAAACGGTCACAATCTTTATTACAAATTTAAAATTTAATAGCTATTATATTTTTACATCCAATAAATTCTCTTTAGACTTTAATCCTATTCTTAAAACCCGATACATAGTTCTTTTTTTTTTTTTAAATTACCAAACCGAATTTCAAGATATAAGAAGAATTAAGAGCGAGACGGAAGAAACTTTTCATCTCCTTGCATCACAAAAAGGGGGAAAGATTACAAGTTTTACCCTCAGCTGATGAAAACGTAACGTTCAATTCACGTCGAACCCGAATCATTAACCATCGTTTCACGAGCGAAATATAATTTACAGCGACGAAATCTCGAAATCGTAGCCAAGGCAGGAGGGAGGAAATCTTGTACGAGTGAATCGAAAACGAAAGAAATCTATACCCTGGAAGGGAGGGTGAGGGAGGGCTCCTTTATAGATTTGTAGAAAGTTGTAAATCAAACGTTAATGGGAGCCCCCTGTCAGACATAAAGAGCTTGAAACAACGACGCATAACGATAAAGATAAAGGTACGGGTGAGCGTAAAGGGTGTTCCGGCTCACCGGGACCCCCATCCCCATATTGGCTTTTATGGTCCTTACACCGGTGAACCAGTTTGTAAGCATGAACATTTAAAAAGCTTCGAATAGCCGTCATCAAAGTTTGAGGGATTTCCGCGTATCTGATGGAAGACGGCCGTAAATTTGCGCGCCGATCCTATCTCGCCCGCGAGAACTCGCCCGGACAATATACCCCTCGTGCTCCGACCAGGCGGCGGCGCTGTAAAATTTTCGATTTACTGCTCGAAATTTTACATTATATTATATTTCGCTATCGATATATCGTTCTTCTTTCCCTTTTTATCATCATTTAAGTAAATAAGGAAGTAATAATTTACTCGTGAGGAGAGTTCGGTTGGAATTTGTTGTTTCTTTCTGAGGGGGATTTTGCGTGACTGGAGAAGTTTCTTCGAAAAAGGGATAAAGATAAAAGTTGAAGTTAAAGTTGGAATAACGAAGAATAATTTGCTCGAAATGAAACGAGTTCGATCGGAATTCGTTCGATTCGAGGGTAATTTGGGATAATATAGCAGGGACGAAGAAGTTTTCTTTAGGATTAGAAGTAATGATAAATTTTGATTTTACATAGTTGCTAAAAGAATCTTATGCGAAGATCCAAATTCAAAGGTTATTATTAATTCGTATATACGATAAAATTAAAAGTTTGAAGAGTATTGGTATTGAAAGAATAAATGCAGAGAAAATTTGGGATAATATAGCAGGGAGATTGACGAAGAAGTTTTCTTTAGGATTAGAAATAATGATAAATTTTGATTTTACATAGTTGCTAGAAGAATCTTATGCGAAGATCCAAATTCAAAGGTTATTATTAATTCGTATATACGATAAAATTAAAAGTTTGAAGAGTATTGGTATTGAAAGAATAAATGCAGAGAATTTCAGAATTTCGTAACTAGCAAGTTGCGATGTTACGTGTCATAATTAGTATACATCCCATTTATAACATTTTGCGACAGATACGTCAAAACAACGGCGAATTTATAGTCGAAATTGTTTCTGGTGGTAGCCTTGGGCGGATCGTTAATGTTGCCAGTGATATTAAAAGATTAATGGTTCCGTTTCGAGAATCCGAAACCGCAGATTATTCATTAACTTCCCCGGTAAACGATCTTCCATCATCGTACGTTGATTTGTTCTCGCGTTAAGATAATAAACCTCCGCGTGCCAGATCACGGCACCGTGATATTCGTTCGTGGAAATCTGGCCCGGTGAATGAAATCGTGTCCTGGAGTCCGGTTTTCGTGCGAATCGATTCGATTTGAAATTATAATTAGAGCCATCTTTTTCGATCCTCCTCCTCCTTACTTTCCATCGTACGATAATTAACGCGAAACACTACAGAAATTATGAATTTACGTTCTTGTTCGTCGATCACACTTTCGAATCTCCAAATCTTCGCTTCTTCGACAAAAATTATACGAATAATCAAGAAACGAGGATAAAAACGGAATATCATTCGTTTTAATATCATTGATAATTAAATGGACAGTCTTTTTTTTCTATCTAATTTCTTATTTTTCTTTTTTCGCAATTTTCAATAGATTTTCTTCCGTCGAAAACGAAAAAAAAAAAAAAAAAGAATTCTGACAATGGAAGGGAAAGATATAAGAAAGAGAGGAATTTCGGTTTTGCGAAAATACCGATTCTACGTACGTTAATAAGCAGCACCAGAATGTCTGACGGATGCGCAGCGTCGCGAATCGACGTCGGGACGCTGCATTTGCATTCACAACGGCCGATTGTAACCCGGGAGACCGACCCCGTTCAACCAGACCTCGGACAATTCCAAATATTATGACGGTCAGATACACGCCAGCAAGGCGTCGCGACGCATTTCGCAGTCGCACGACGCCTTCCGCGCATTTGTCTATTTGAACAGGGCCGCGAACCTTTTTGATTGTTGCCTCTGCTCAAACGTGGAGAATCGCTAATGATACATCTATACCGATACCATTTTTGTGTACGTTCGTACTTTCGAAAGCGTTCGCCTCTCGATATAAATATCGATCAACTTTGTACGGAATCTTTGTAATTTCTCTTATGTCGTAAAAAGAGTTTTTTTTTTTTTTAAGTTAAAGTTAAAGTTAAAGTTTTATTATTTTTCTGTTTATCTTATGAAAAAATGAAATAAGAAATTTAATATCATTAGAAGAATCAATATTAAGAATCGTAAAATGGATAATTAATTTAACGATTCTTGAAAAAAATTATGATAAATAATTCAAGTCTCCCCGATAATTTATTCTCTCTTTGTTTTCCTTTGTTTCGTTAATATTACATTATACCACATAATATGTAGGTATTATTATATCTTCCCTATTTAATTATCTTTCATCAATATTTGTTATTATACAAAACTTTTTGTAGCATTAACTGTTTAATTGTTCGTAATAATGGTACGTGAAACGATTATTATCGAGCTCGGAGAGAAACACGATGTTTAAATACATAAATATTTATGAATCATAATACGCTCCGTTTCCCTTTATAGTAGATGCTGGTACCATCACTATAAGTTATGTAAACGACATCAGGGAGTTCTAATATAAACCGAAACAAAATTTGTCCCCTTTTAATAGTTTCGGGGAAAGAAGACACCTTGTAACGTTTCAGGCGGTACATCCTGTATAGGGTCATTTTAAAGATAAAATGCATTTACGCGCACTTTCTTATCTCGAAGGACTCGAATGAATGAATTAAAGTACGCTTTCTTAAAAACTTTAATAACGACTATTTTTATTCAGTAATAAAGAAAGAGGATTTACGACAGGGCGTAGAAATATCTCTTCAAAATGTCTACCTTCTCGAATAATAATATTTTCTCGAAACTCTCTTCTTCTTCTTCTTCTTTTTTTTTTATCTCGAAACGCAAACAATCAAACAAAATCGACGAGAAGAGATGTTCGATTCGTTCTGACGCTTTCGCTTATAATCTAAAATTATTCATTACTCCTCTCGCGGATTCTCAACATAGGAACAAAATCTCGAACGAACGCATCCCTCCGAAAAGAACGTCCCGCGCGAGAAGAAAAGGAATGATCGCGAGAATACCTCCTCCTCCCCTCCTCTCTCGACTGTTCTAAAATCGGTAAGCATCTATTCTTTGGTCCCTTGGCACAGCACACGTGGCCACAAAATCCAGTATCAACGATTGGCGGGGGAAAAACCCCGGAGCCCGGACTCATTAGCCTCGGCCAAGCGAAACAGGATCGTCGCGCGAGGGTTAATGAAGACCAACCGTGACGATGTTCGAGGAACTCATGCAGCGATTTATTCTTCCACGAATGGCCTCGCGCGCGTGCCCCCTCCCCCTTCCTCGATCGGGAGGATGTCGTCGCTGCAAGGGAGAAAAATCCTTTCGATGGAAACAACACGACGGAAGAAACGACGGAGAATTGCTTCTGCCCTACGGGGTTCGTATATATCCCCGGCTTGTGCCTCCTCCTGCCCACCCCCCCCCCTCCCCTCCTTTCCTCTCCTCGAAAAGGCTCGGCCTTTGTCCGTCGAACAAGGTGAGACCTGGCAAAAAAGAGGCGGACGCCGATCCGCTTACGCGAAACGGGCATATCCCCGTCTTTGTCCCGAGCGTGGCGTTTTTCCATCCTCAGCACGCTCACCCTCCTCGTCCGTCCGTGCTCGCCCATTCAGCGGGGATTTTTCAGAGGAACGCGCGAGCCCAACGCCGTTTAGGGAATCTTGGAGAGAGAACGAGTCTCGGGATGCAGGTAGGGGGAGGGGGCCCGGGTGTGCGTGCAGGGTTGTATAATTAGAGTGCAACGCAATTTGTCCGGATGGCGGGGCCCGCAGGACGGGAAAGTCGTATCCCGATTGTGGATGCGTATTATATCTCGCGACGATTTGTTGTTTCGACGATGTTGGCGAAGATTTTTCTCCAGGTTTCGAGTATGAACGCGGGAATGGGAATTGTGCAGTTGTTGCGCGAGATTATCATCGGTTTTTCGTCGGATTTATTTTATTTCGAATGGGTTTATTCTTGGGAGGAGATGGTCTCGAGGTTTCGAATGATAATTTCAGCTACGAATTTTTTCCTTTTCTCGTCAAACTTTTATCGCATCGGGCTAATGTTTAATGTACTTCGATGTATAGTAAAATTATGTATATGTGTACGAAATATTTGCATTTACTCGTATAAATACTGTTGTAAATGAGAGTATTTTTGCAAAATTATTCTTTCCAATATTCGAATTGAATAATTTTACAAAGTTATTTGATATGATAATCGCTACTATTTTGTCCCAGACGATGATTTTTCGAGAGATGCAACAGAGAATCGTTTTTTTCCTTTTTTTTATAAATATTCTATATATTCCAGATTTGAATTGTTAATGGGGATTCTAATGGGGATCGGTTCCACCGTTTCCAAGAAGTCGTTGAAAACGCCGCTGACATAAATAATTCATCGACAATTTCGTTGTTTAGCAATTGCGTGCCCCTGCGATGCTTGATGCGCACGCGATAAAACATTCCTATACGTATCGAAAACGAGACGGCGCGGATCCAGGGAAAATGTTGCGCTCAACAAGTGTACACGGATCTGAAGAAACGAAAAGAGAGATCCTGAAGGGAAGCGCACGTTTGGAACGTGTCCTTGCTGAATCGGACGAATCCGCGCAATGGAGCGATTTTTCAAACTCGTGTTTGTTGATTATACGAATGATCAATCGGTTTCTTTTTTCCTTAAAAATGCATCCGATTTCCTTAATTTTTTCCCTCCTTCCTTTTTAATTTATTTAATCATATCACGGAATGGATGAAAAATGAAAAGCAAGTCGATTAATCGATCCGAGTTAGTTAATATTCCTCGATAGAAGAAGAGTCTCGATATTTTCGGAAATAGAGGTTGTTAAGGGTGGAAAATAAGGTGGTGAATATAGTAATACAGGACACATATTTTTTTTTATTTTTTTCTCATTTATAGCTCATTGGTTTCCACGAAAGATCATTCGAGCAATTTAAACCAATTATCAGAATGGCTGTAATTAACACTACCGTTATTGTTACAAATTGCATCGTAATCGCGATGTATTGCATCGATAAATTCGGGTATTAGGTGCGAAGTATCGGAAAATACTATATAATATAATATAATAGAGCAATGTCGGGGCAGAAGTTACAACAACTCTAACTCCCGTTCTTTCGTTTCGTCGTGATTAAATTTTGGTTTTATCGGATTGAAAATTTTTATTCAATCGAAAGGAGATGAAAAAGTATTTGCGTTTGCAATGGTAATAAAAAAAGAAAAAAAAAAAAAAAGAAGAAAGAAAAGGTGTTGGCAGAACGAAAGGTATACATCCGTTTTTACGGATAATTTGATTCCAATTACTTTTTGCCAACCATATACGCAAAGTATACCTGCCTACGTAATTCTTAATTGCCAGTTCGACCAAACATTCAGAATTCGTTATTTAATTTATGTACATATATTTTACTGGTCTGCTGGTAGTCTTACCTTAAACTAGTTTCTTTTAGAAATTAGCAAGTAATATTACCGTGCTTTCACGAAAATTATTAAAGATGACTCAAACGAATAAAAAAATAAAACATACGTTATCAATTTATTAATCTATAATTATATTTACATTTAAAAAAAAAGGATTAAAAATCAAATTAAAAATCGAAGAAAGAGAGCATTATTAGATTCGAAAAAAAATCTGTTTTTCTTTCTTTCTCGATCCAGAGATTTACCAGTTGGTTCTTTTTTCTTCTTTTTTCCTTTTTTTTTTTAGTTAACATTTTCCCCTCCACATAGTGGAAAATGTCCCGCATTCGTGAACTCGCTACGAAATTACCAAGCATCGAAAGCAACATTCCCGCATGCCCGTAGTAAATCGTCTCATTACTCATTAAACGCGGTGCTATTCTAATAACATAGACGAACGTTCATCGAGACTCGTCCATTCCACATAAGGGGGTTAATCCGTGGACCGGCGCGGGAACGCCGCCGTGTTCGGCGGCACCAGGTGCAACAACGTCTCGCTTCCCGTAAATAGATCTAACCCGGAGGGCTGCACGCGTTCCCCGCCATGAGAAATGATTTCTAACGAGCCGGCGCGTGTCGATACCCGGAACGAACGATCTTTGAAACTCGGATAATTGATAATTTGTTTAATTGATAATTTAAGAAAAAAAAAAGAAAAAAAAGAGAGAGAAAATGAATTCGCAATGTGAGATTTTCTTTCTACTAGAAGAAAGAAAAGAGCGTAAAATTTAACGTTCTTCCTCGAGAAACTCTCGTGGTGTCGTTCGAAATTTTATTTCGAATTTATAAAATTAAAAACAATACGAATAATTTCTTGCAAATATTCCCGACATCTCTTAACAATTTAGACGCACGATATTATATATTATTTTGTTAAACATCTCAAAGGAATATAAGAAGATTTCGACCTCCTCCTCATCTCTCAAAAAATAAGCGTCTCAACATGAACAAGCGTGTACAACAATCGTGTCCTTTCCACGTACGGATCAAACCGAGAAACGTTCTATATACCACTTGCTATACCCCGACAAAAAAAAAAAAAAAGAAAAAAGAAAAAGCAGAATCAGAAAAACCAGAGAGAGAAAGAAACTAATCCAAAACTGTCCCCAACAAGCTTGTCCCCGGAAGATGATCCGGTGTATACGCGGCAACCGGATTTGCCGTGTGCTTTCGTCGTTTTCGACAAAGGTCTGACAAGCGCGACAAATATTTTGAGCGATTCATCGATCCGTTAGTAAACGGTTTACCGAATTCTTACGGGGGTGAGACCTCCCCCCTCGTAAGACGTCACGCGGCGCGGAACCGTCATTGTGGGCCAACTTGTTGCACGAGAAAAATTCATGCTTCGCGGCGCTCCACCGGTTCGTTAATTGTCGTTCACGGCGCAGCTGTTTTGGTAACGTTTCAACGATGTCGAATATAATCTGTCGCGCAGGGATGATCGTGGTGGCCCCCGTCGACGATGCTCGTCCTCGCGCCGATGCGCAAATCCGGCTGGGGTCGCGTTTTAAGTGGAATTGCTTCCCTTTCACGGGATTCATTGTTGCGGAAGATTTTCTTGGAGATTCTTCTTCTCTCTGCATTGATAGGTATATATATTGGTATCTTGGTATATTTGTTAATTTTGATTGCAAGGATTTGAAAGAAAGAATTTTTAAAACGGACTTTGATCCGTTTCTTTGGTATATGGATATATTGTTATATTGGATTTTAAAAAAATACCTCGAATTATTTCTGTATTTTCCTTTCGCGAATCGGATCTTGATTTCTTATTTTTGAAAAGTCAATATTTGTTAATTCGCTGAATTTTTAAATTCAGGATTCGATACAAATTTGCTTGAAGCAATGAAAAATGGATAAAAGTAGCATATATAAGAATAGAAAGATGCAGAATAGATTTAGAAACTATACTCGAAATAAATGCAAATTTGCAATAAATAAAGATCTAGAATTTGACATCGCCATATCCAGAATTTTAAACAAAGAAATCAACTCACCTTTTCTGATTTAAATTCTTTAAAATCTATACATATCACACTGTGCATTATCCAAAAATCATCAATCAATCTTTAATCCCTTTCAAAAGTTCCTTTGCTTTCTCTCCATCAAGGGACAAATCAAAAATAAAAAAAAAAAAAAAAGAGACAGAAAAAAAGTGATAAGAGAAAAGAAATGAAATGAAATAAAAAAAAAGAGAGGAGGAAGGACGACAAGAACGATTCTTTGGGTGATCGAAAACGCAGAGATGCGAAAGAAAGAAAAAGAAATAAATAAACAAACAAATAAATAAAGAGTAAAAAGAAAGAGGTCTGCGTTGGATCGTATGAAGCGTCATCGTGTTCGCAACGGCGTCGTAGCGGAGCGGCGGCCATTGTATTTCCTCGAGGCAGGTCCGATCGGGGATTTTGAAGTCGATAAATCACAATTAATTAGCGGGGCGTAATGATGCGGCATGTCGTTGCAATTGGTATGAGCTGACGGCGTGTGTCGGTGTGTATAGGTGGTGTGCGTGTCTGCGGGTGCAGTGGCCGGGCTTAAATGCACCGAGGCCGTCGCTGTTCGCAGATTCGACGAGGAAAGAATTATGGGTACAAATTTGCGCGGCGCATCGGCCGCCGATTTTACGCATAATCGCGGCCGGCGATCGGCGACCGCCTATGTAAATGACTACACAAACGTTTCGCGATTTTAAACGCAATAATGAGGCCGGGGCCTCGGTGTTTATAATTGTTTACAGCGATATCGGTTACGGCTACTGATGTAGCTTGGCAAGCTTTGCTTTTATTAACATCTCTCCGCTTCCGGACATTTCCGCTTTCCTTTCTCCTCTCCACGCGCGTTCCGCATTACGACACGGATGGCCGATGGATTGAAATTTCGTAACGCGTTCCACTTCATTTCCTCCACGTTCCAATTTAATTATACCCGAACATCTTCGATAAATGTTCTCGATTGAACCGTTATTGTTTCGATCAATTTTGAACAATTGTTTCTCTTCTTATATCGTAAAATTTGAATGGATATTTGCAAATTCACACTCACAAACGAGAATTTACAAATAGAAATCTCATTTCATAGTTTGATAAATTTGTTAAATTCGTTTCGATAAATGTATACTTACAAAATTGAGTGCACGATGGCAATTTCAGAATTATTTTAACTTTTATCAAAAAGAAATTTTACGATAACTATCTTATCTTCTACTTTCTCATGTTTCGAACGTAGTAGTTTTTAATATATATAAATACACATAAGAAAGAAAATTTTCAAATGTTTTATCGTACAATTTTGTTTCAAACTTAATCGTGTTTCAAACAACGAAACGTTCTTTTCTATAATTCCATCGAATGGGACAATAAACTATATATATGTTACTGTAACATACATATAGACACTTACCTCGTGCTATTCCAATCGAAAAAAGTTCCGACCGCGCGTCGTCCCCCCTCGGTGGTTCGCGGCTAACATCTCCATCCCCGAAGGAGCAACATTTTCCGGGCGACGGAAAGCCATCCGCGGAACCGGTCACGAGTAGCAGGGAACACGAGCAGAAGAAAAAAAAAAAAAAAAAAGGGAAAAAAAAGGGAAAA
>NW_006263426.1:310344-311244 GCF_000469605.1 Apis dorsata
GATCTCTCCCGACTCCCGGGTACCAGGTTTCATGCAATATGCGCATGTTTAACTGACCAAAGAGCTCTGTATCGTGGGCCTGCGGAATAGAGTGTGCAGAACTGCTCGGTGCAGCAAAGGGACCGGTTAGAAAAGGCTGCCTCGGAACTCCCGCTTTATTTATACACCGCACTCCAATCCGGCGACGACTGGCGGCCAGGCTGGCCAACCGGCTGCGAAATGTGCTCCCGTGTAAACAACGCTCGATACGCTCAACTTCCAACTTCCTTTGGACTTTCCGCGCTTCCGTCTTTGAGTTTACTACCACCCCCTGGATGATTTCGATGGGGGAGAGGAGGGTTAGATAGATAGGTATAGTTCCCTGGCTCGAATTATTGTTTAGTTTAGTTTTATTTTATTTAGAGTATTTTAGTATTTCGTTACTTTCGAGGATATTTATATTATATAGAAGGGAAGAAGAGATTGGAATGATTGAAGAAAGATTGGAATCGATAAGGGTGATATTATATTATCCAATCGAATTCTTTTGATAGATCGATTAGAATTTAAACAACATTGCGACAAAATACCGTGCGACGTGAGAGGATTTCCATTAAAATTCAACCAAACCACTCGATCAAAATTCCATTCCGAACACTTTTCGATTCACCTTTCAATTTCGATTCTCATCTTGCCATAGTCACGCGTACCTGGTTGAAGAGTCTCGTTCAGAGACTCGTAATCGAATTTTTGTGATGGAGCACGGCCGACAATTACGCCGGTTCCTGGGCAGGCTGGAGTTGCGTCAAAGATGGCTATTTGTATACCTTAGCCGTGTGTACCTTGGCCCTACAGAGCCATAGAAAGAGAGAGAGAGAGAGAGAGAGAGAGAGAGAGAGAGAGAGAGAGAGAGAGAGAGAG
>NW_006263426.1:311265-313071 GCF_000469605.1 Apis dorsata
GGGCAGGGAGCGGACAGCCGGGTCAACTTTGTTTGCATTGGCCGTGCATGTCCTGTCGGCCATGGGGCGGCCGCTTCTTGATGCAAACTGCCCATTTGCAACTACAATCATCTCGACGTCGAATCGCACGGCTCCTGGCCTCGATTGCCGTGGAACGCGCGCGGTGTATAAACCGACCGCACTCCGGTGCAACGGTGCTTCAGTCGCTGCATAACAGAGTGAAAACAACGGCCTGCAAGCCATGGAACCAAAGGCCGTGCCAACAGAGAGACCGGACACGATCCTGTTCACCCCCCAGCGCTCCGTGAATTCGACGCCGCGACGCTTTGAACGAGATCCTCGATTCCACGGGATTCCCCCTCCTCTTTTTACCATCTCTGCCGATCGAATCGTGGTTATGAATCGACGAGAAATCGAATCTTGCGCTATTTTCACGCGTTTATTTCCAATGTTTTTTTTTTTCTCTCTCTCCCTTTTTCAGAGAACGTCAAGATTCTCGTTCTTTTGAGATTTTTGGGATAGGAATTTATTAAATTTAAATGTCTTATTTTTGGATGGATGATAAAAGTGGATTTGACAGTTTTGAACGGAACGAAAAGAGTTTAAAAAGAAAAAATTCTATGCGACATACATAACAAGTTACTTACAACGAAGAGAATGGAATACGTCCGTCTTAAGGAGATAAAATACGGCTTCGTTGTCACATATCAAAGCGTTTCATCACGATTAAAGTATAGATACATATACGAGTTGCGAGTATGGCGAGTTGATAGTCGTTGATATTCCAACCGGGCTCTGTCCTACTTCTCTAGCGACGGAAAACGCTAGTTAAAGAGCGCGTCGTGTGCATGATAATTTGAAAATTTGATGAAAATAATAGCAGTCCTCGATATACGCGTTTGTTTCTTTTAAATATTATTTATTTCGAAACGTAACATCTTCTTTCCACGAATTATACGTATCTTCGGTTTTGCGAGAAGAAAAATCATCATAACCAAGCGTATTAGATATACATAATGGAACTTTTAAACAGGAGAACGTCAGTCCTTGATATTGGCCGGCTACCTGGTCTGGGTCACGTTCACTTCCAGCAAGTGGCTGCCACTAAGAACTATAGCATAAGCCTATATCTGAGCTAGTGATGCTAGGTTATGGTTAGAATTGTTTATCGAAGAAACGTATAAATAAATCGAGACGAATAAATTCCACTTCTTTTTTTCCTCCTCTATGTTTAATTCAACGACACGTTTACCGAAGAAACGTAACTGAAACTGCACAATTTCAAAAATTCTACGCTTCGAATTATGTCTCGAATTAAATTCGTTTCGAATTCGAACGATCCTCTCCTATCCAAGTCTCTCTCTCTCTCTCTCTCTCTCTCCAACGCTTCTCAAGGGAAAAAAAAGGAAAAAAAAAAAAAAAAAAAAAAAAAAAAGAAAAGAATCGTCACCAGCAGCACCCCGTCCCAAAAGAGCACCAAGACTGAAGGATCCCAAGGTTCACCTGTTGCGGCAGGTAGAGAACGGCACAGGCCGAGGTGTTCAGCCAGCCAGCCAGCCAGCCAACCAGCCAACCAACCAACCAACCCCCGGCTGCTCATTAGGGTGTATGACAGATGCGGAGTGTTCGGGGTCCCGGGGCGGCGATCTCGCGTCGACATTTCCATAATATTCAAATGCGCGGCGAGGGTGAAACAGAGGCGAGAAACTGTGTGCCGTGGGGAACAGAGAGATATATATTCGGCGGGGTGGTGGGAGGAGGAGGAGGAGAGGGAGGGGGACGGGGAACCGGACGGAGATGGAGGGT
>NW_006263426.1:314219-315898 GCF_000469605.1 Apis dorsata
TTAACCCAATCCGGGGTTACGATCGTTATTAGGAATTTTTGGCGAGAGGGGGTTCTGAAAAGTGGATTATCCGAGCTTTTGGAGTGATGCTACTTCGATGATTGGGAATTGAGATTCGTAACGTTGGATTGTCTGATTGTAAAGTTTCTGGGATGTTTTTCGATTTTCAAAAAAATCGAAAGACATTGGCTTGCACGAGATGATTATTTGAACTATTTTTGGAGGAGCCAATATCAAAGTTTTTAATTTCTAGAAGAAGAAGAGTTATAAATATTTAAGTTTTTTTTTCAAAAACTTAACAGACAGTGATTCGTTTCATAATTAAAGATTCCAAGATCCTGATACAAATTCGAGGATGTTGAATCACGATTAGATTGCCACTCGATACTTTGAATAGTTGTAAGCAGAATTTCTCGGCTGGATCGTAAGAGACTGTTTCGAGAGGCACGAAGGTTAAGTGGCTGCCGGCATTATTTCGAGGCCTCGTAATAGAAACGGGACGTTTATAAGAGAAATCCTCGGGTATCTTTTCATCGAGGCTCGTGAGTCGGGCAGGCGAGCGGCATAGAAGCCGGTAGCGACTATTAAATGGCCACTTGGTCGAAGGTTAATCCTCTCACCTGGTAAAGATGATGTATGGCCGCGGATAAAAAAACGATCGGTTGCACGCGATCACCGTAAATCCAACCGCGGTTAGACTTCTCTCCTCTCCTTTCTGCGGACGGTTTTCTCCTTTTACCGCTCCCGGGGCCCCCGGATCCGACCGACGAATCCGCCGCACGATGATATATCTCCGCGCCGTTAAACGGTCCATTGTTCGCGACGGCCCACTGACGAATTTGTATATGTTTATAATAGCGACGCCTGTGGCTAGCTATGAGGCATAATGGTGACAAGGGGAGAGATTGTTTCGTGAGTGGAAAATGCAAAAGCTAGAGAGGGCTATTCGATGGTGATGCTCGAGCGTTGAAATCAGATTTGTCGAATTTTTTTTAAATTGATTGCTTCTTCTTCTTCTTTTTTTTTTTACATTCGTCTTTCGTTGGAATAATCTTATTTTATAACGTCCTCTCGTAGATAATTATCTATGAATAAATTTAATTATATATCGAGAGTCGTAATATTCTTTTTTTATTTATAGGCAATTTATTATTGTTCTTTTATTATATTGTTTCCATAATCGAAAGGAGGAAAGGAGATATCCTCCTCATTGTACGAATAATTTTATTTCCATTTATTTCCATTATTTCTTTCAATTATACATATCGCGATTCCAGATACACGTCGATGCGCAGTTATTAGCGTTACACACCAAGGTATTCCCCCAAGTTCGAAATAGCGTTGTGCTCCTGGTAAGTTAGCCCACGTGGCCGCTTGGCAGAAAGCCATAGTGGGTGATAACGTAGCGAGCACAATGCGAAATTCTAGCGCACCCGTCCGCCACATCCGTTGGATTCCACCTCTCTTCTCCACCGGACGATGCAATTTGCCGGCGAACCAGTAGCACCAAATTAAGTGTAAACTTTTCTCCTCCGTTTAGCGGGCCGACAACTCTTTTTTTCGCGATTCCTATCGAGCCCAATTTTCTTTCGATCTGCGCTCGAAGAAGAAGCACGTACGCGTAAAGTGCTCGATGATGTATTCGCTGGGATTGTAAAATAAAAAAAAAAAAAAAATGT
>NW_006263426.1:316124-318761 GCF_000469605.1 Apis dorsata
TAACTTTGTTATCGAGACAAAAATTGGAAGGAAAATATTTAATTTCAAATATTATAGTTCGAAAATGGAAAATATTTTATTGGAACATTTAATCTGGGTGAATTGAATTTTGCACGGGTTTTAATAATTTTTATTAAATTAATCATAACACGATTATTCGTTTTTATTCGGAACTCGTCACGGGTAATCATTCAAATTATTACCGGTATGCGTCACGATGGATTAACGATGATACTTCATATGTGATCGAGCATAATAGCAACGATAAGGTTTCCACATTCGCCTATCTTGCTTGATATTGTTAGGCTTCTTCAAATAGTATTTAAAATTTATACAAGTCTGTGCTATTTTAATAAATAATCTAGAAACGATCTAGAGCCACTGTTCATCTCTCTCTTTCTCTCTCTCTCTCTCTTTCTCTCTTTGTACGTTATAAGTCGTAATTTACTTACAAAGTACTTTTGTGTTATATATATTCTTATCGTCTTGGAATTTTGCTCATAGTATATTTAATTTTACTTTCTGTACACAGTAGGACTTTGAGCAACGGAATCAACAACAGTTAAATACGTCATTATGCAAACATTTTGTCAGTCGAACAAACTATTATTCAAAGAGCGTGGGTTCCATGTGTATAATCGTAAATCTGTTATTGCAAAAGATTCCAAGTAATATTTGCGAGAACTAATTTCGTTCGTAACATATCGCCTCGAGGAAAGCTAACAATTTACGTAAAAAAGAAATCTATAAAAATAATGCGATACAATTTTTTTTTTTTTTTTTAAAGAATATTTCTCTTTTCAACTGGGACAAAATTTAAAATTAAAAGTAAGATATATTGAAATTATAAATTTAAATATCTTTTCTTTCGTATATTTATAATATAATTTCTACTCGAAATAAAATATATATTATTTCTTAACGTTGGAATTTAGAATTAAATTAAAATTAATTAAAGAGGGTTCGTTTCGAATTTTTTCAAGACGAACATTCAAAAAACTTCAGAGAAAAATTCAACGTTGTTTATATTTAACATCTCTATTTCATCGTTACTCAAATGAGCATCGAGTGATCACATTACACATTCAATTTAATAATAACTATTGTTTCAATAATTTTTCTACGCGACGATGAATTTCCAAGTAATCTGACTCACCCTGCATACGTGTCAAATAATTACACTCGCTCAAAGTTGGAATCTTTGCAATATAATTATCCCCGGTTCAAAAACAATTGATTCTATCGATAAAATTTAACTCGAAACGTTTTACTGATTCGTCTTCCATCGGAAATCGCACCGTTAATTAGTTCCAGCGCGGTTCACCGAGTGTTTTATACAACCGGAAAAAGAGAAATTCAACGGCGAAAAATACAAAACACACGCAATTCTATTGAAACATTGGTTAAAAGTTTGATCGATTCATCCTAATTCAAGGACTATCTTCTCGAATTAAAATGCTCTATCTAATTATTTTCCAAAATATATCATAATATCTAAAGTTGTACACGATTTTTTTATCTCTCAAATAAGAACATAAAGTATCCAAGTCTAATTTATTCATTCCAACGAGAATAAGAAAGACTCTGAGACATAACCTATCGATGACGATAAGTGACAAAATAACGTCACTTTTTCTTTAAAAAAAAAAAAAACGTTCCTAAACAATTACCATCGAATGACCAACAATTAAATCCAAGAACAAAATCTCACACCACTTCCATCATTCGCATCGTCATCATCATCCCTATAAGACACTGATACACACAATTCGAAATCAATTCGTATCCGAATTCTCTCGTTAACCCCACATAAACCTCGTCAAATCTCCCTTTTCAAGCAATTTCTCACGAGGAACACGAGGACACCTGGGTCTTCTCGGCAAGTATTTAATCCTTAAGGACACAGAGGGTTAATGAGCACGAAGGTAGCTCCTCAGAGAGGGCCCCTACACGCGGCCCTCGGTCCCCTCTCTCTCTCTCTCTCTCTCTTTCTCTCTCTCCGCTTCTCTCTCCCTGTGAGAGAGTCGTGTGGTAGGTGGAGGGGCCAACAGGGTATATTGGTGAATTGAGGAAGGCGGTGTTACAAAGCGCCCCGTAAATCCGCGCCAGCTTCGACACCCGACATTCCCTCCGTTTTATTTCGTCCCCGCGGCGACGCGGGATACGTCGGGGCATTAAAAATAATAGCAGGGGCCCGGAGCAGGGATTCCGCGGGTCCGCCTCGGTCCGCAGGAATGCCGCTGGCCCGAATTTTGTGCGGTGGGACAGGGTGGGAGGGGGGGAGGAGCGGCCAAGGGGACTCGGATCCGCTCTATTGAAGACAAAGATGACAATTAGAATGTATCGGCCCGTATCTCCTCCTCGTCGCAATAAGATATGCGGGCAGATTCGCGCGAACGACGAACGATGCGAATAATACATTTCAAGTTCGCTTCTCATTTCTAAAAATGAGAAGTTTTATAACGTTCCCAGAGGAGACAAAAGTTACTTCCCTAATGTTTCGAGTAAAACCACGAAACAAGTTTCGTAACAACGACTGTGGGTAATTAAAATAATTCCTTCCCTCCCTAATTAACCTAAAACCGATTCGATTCCGAGTCGATTCGGCGGAGAGAGATCGAGCAGCCGGCTCCGGCT
>NW_006263426.1:319225-328694 GCF_000469605.1 Apis dorsata
AGACGTTTATGGATTACAAAATTGCAGCCCCGAGCCTAACCAGATTCGAAAAACCGCTTCCACATAAGCGACTACGTACGTGTACGCGTCGGCCGCTGAAAAAGAAAAAAAGAAAAAAAAAAGAAAGAAAAAGAAATGAAGAAAGAAAGAAAGAAAGAAAGAAAGAAAGAAAGAGAAAAAAAAGAGAGGCACGAATCCGGCCGGGTCGCGCTGGACACTTACCCCGCGAGTACGCGCGCTCCAGGAATCCACAAGTGTAATGACACGAGTAATTGGGCCTTAGAAACGGAATCCCCGTCGACGGTTTTTGCCGGGACGCGGCCCTTTTGCTAACAATAAACGGGCATTCCATTCGCTCGGCCCGGTGGATCCGGGAAAAATTCACCGTCATATTTCTCGTCCCGCGCGCACCTGCGCGCAACCACGCGGGGGAAAAATTTCTCGTCCCCGCGACTCGCGAAACTTCGCCGTCGCCGAAGGTATCAAGGTTGCTCCGATCCTACGTTCCTTTTTGCAGGGCGAAAAAAGGCAGGGATTCGTAAAATGCGTAAAACGTGACGTTTGCTTTTTGCCAGAGGATACTCTCCGTTTGCCGGAGAGTATTCGTTCCATCGACAAATGGTGGTTACGGGTGGTGGTTTTTGAAACTGACGCGAGAGGTGATGAGAGAGATGGGGAAGGAGTTTCGATGGAACGAGATGGAATTTTTTTCCATCCGTTGTTATTTCGTAATAAGAAGCGGTACAGTGCGATCGTTATTAAGATATGTTGTTTATTTTGTTTAAACTTTTTTTTCATTACGTTATTTAAATAATTAATTTTAAGACAATTCGCATCGCCTTTGCCATTCAATTACACCGTATATTGCGATCTTCTCTCGCATTTAATCTTTGATCCATCCGGGTAACTTTATACGTTTTCCTCTTCGATCCTATAATAATACGTATAAATTGAACGGTGATATTTAATTTCAAATATGATTATCATCTTGATAATTTTTGCACGGTTAGGTAAATAAACGATCTAATCGGCGGCAAACAAATGAACAAGTCGTAAAATCAGGAACATCGCAAGCCGTTGCACGTATAATGTTATATATATATATCTTCGTATACCAGTTGCACAGACCAAGCATGTAGACCATGTGTTCGAAACGTTACTCTCGAAAGTGAGCGCGAGTGCGATATGAATCGAGGGAAAGCAAACTCTGAGAAGGAGCGAAATAACTAATACGTAAAAGCTACGAGGTCAACCGTAATGCAACCGCGTCTTTCTCTATGCGATATAAATTATAAAACTATAATGTTTGGAAAACGTTAAACGCGGGGAGATAAAATGATAGGGAGAAGGAGAAGCACGTTTCACGATTCAGTCAGATTCAATAGAAAGATCTATCACGTCCGATGAGTTACTACATTAAATCATGCGTGGTAAATTTTAATCACCTATTCATATGCAAACTCTCAATGTTACCGTTCTCGAACGAACAGTTCCTTTTGCCGCGTATAATGTCATTTATGCACCGTGCACAAAGTGAAAACGTTATTAAACTGTTGCTTTTTAATATCCTCCGAATTCAACCAAGAGATACATCTCTGGGTGAAGTTTGAAATTATCGATTATTCGCAAAAGTGAAAAATTACAATTTTCTTCAGAAGTGATAAATTTTCATTTCGAGAGAGGCTGCTCGAATATTTTTTAATAACGGTAAGTTAAATAATCAAATTGAGATCAATGGTATATAAGGTTGATACATTATACCGATTATAGATTTCTTTTTTTATGTACATTAATTACAAACAAATTATAAAGAATTTGAATAAATATTCGTATATTTGATGCGTAATAAAATTGATATAATAATTCTTATTTGATATTAGAATAATTCTAAAAAAAATCTCCAAGCATTCTTAATAATAAGAATAATAGAAGATGGTTCATTTTCCAACAATGGAAAATCGAATAGAAAATGGCAAAACGTTATATCCCGGAACGCGAATAGATTTCAGATGGGGAAAATCGATCATGGTGACGATCGTTAAAAATAATTAGCCGTCTAACAAGGTCCTCGGGTCCTCGGCCGTATCTATCCACGATGAAATATACTTGCACGCATAGTTAAAGTCGTGGTGTGTTATTTATCGAAGGCGCGCTCATCGAAATCCATAAATCCGTCTTATTTTCCCATAAATTATGGAAATGCCATCGGCGGCCAGATAAATCAACGCGGCCACAGCCGCATTAAAAATCACAATGCGCGGGAACGCGCCGCGTTACACCTGTAAATCAAACCGCGTCTATTTATGCAACCGATCCCGCGGCACAATCGAATCGATCGCAGTCTTTAAGGTCACGCTCGTCCACGTTTATGAGTTTCATAAGAGGCCCGAGGAATATCTGAACGTTGGTCGCACTCCACGGCCTCCACCGTCCCCAGATCTCGAGGAAAAATCTGAATTCCCAATAAATATTCATCCTACTGACAATCGGCGAGTAAAAAATGAGGGAGAGGGGGGGGAGGAGAGGATGGGGGAAGGACGCACAAGTTGCGACAATCATGTTCAGACTCGAGCATGTCGTTCCAAAAGGATGCAAAAGGTGGGTGCTCCGGCGTCAGTTCCGGCTTCGATCGTTCTTTTAGGACACACGGGTGATTTGTTGCCCATCGAGGATATCAAGCTACGCATTGATGTTCGTTAAAGGTTATCGAGAATTTATGGAATATTACGGATGAACGAAACTTTGCGAGTTAAATAATGGATGGCGGAAGTTTATCCGATCTTTTAATCTTTTTTAAATCTCTCTTAAAAAATTAAGAATTATAAAAATTCCGAACACCACGATCCAAACGATTTCAAGCTGAATTAAGAGGAATTTCTTGAAATAATATCACAATATTTCTCCATTCTTCCATTCTTCGATGTCTTTCTCGCGATTATTAAATTAAAGAAAAAAATCGAAAAAGAAAAAGGAAAAGAGACATCGAGACATTGTTCTGTTGGAACATCCGGTCGAAAACGTCGTTGGCGATGGAACGGGTCTCGTAGCGCCCCAACGTAACGTAACGGGGGCCCGAAGCGTCCGATACCGAATTAGCCCGAATGTTTGCAGAATCAATCGCGGCGCGGGCTTTTAATCACCCCAGAAGCTCTCGTGGCATTTTGTCATATCCGGCGGCCGGGGACGGCCGAGATGCTTAAAAATGCACTTAAGACCGGGCCTCGATGCAGCCTGACGTGCAGTCTGGACGAGGGCGTCGTAAGAGGGAAGTTAGTCCTTAATTTATTCGTACCACTCCGGCCGGGACGGTGGGCTGATGCAACGGCAATGCAATTATTATTAGCTTATTATTATATAATTGGCGGACTGCAGTTAATGAGGCCTCTTGAGACAGCTGGCCGCGGAACGACTCGAACTGAAGAATCATCCGTTTATTTGCCGATGCATTAATTGACCGACCGATGCCGGCTCGGCAAACCCCGCTCGTCTCGCTCTGCGAATGCGAGTCGCGTCAATGATACCCTCGCACAAGCCAATTAGGGGATCACCTATACGGATGATTCGAATATCGAGTTAAATCAATCGCCCGTGGAATATCGCGTCTATTCCATTATGCGAACCGCGTTGAACCAATGTTATGTAAACGGTCTTTCGAAATATCCGATTCTCTTGCTTTTTCCTTTCTTTCTAACGAATTTTTTTAACGTTTCTCTTTCTCAATTCAACAACGCCAAATAAAGTTTTTGCCGAGAAACTCAATTTTATGAGATTCAATCTTTGCGAGTCGATCCGATCAGATCGGCGAGGTACTTTTTTCGAAAATATGGAGATGCATCGGATCTTTTAACAAGTTATCGGAGAAAGTTCTTGTAACGATGGCTTGTATAAATATATCTCGAGCAATTTGATAATGTCGATCGTGAAATCGCACGAAAAAACTCGATCGAATTTTTCAATATCAATAAAAATCATCGTCGAGATGATTTTAAACTCGACGATTCCATCTTCGACAACGATCGAGATAATCGAGAGCGACGATTATAAAATCCAAGAAAGATTATCCGAACGATAAGTTTGCTACTTACTTTTTTTTTTGAAATCGCACGAAAAAACTCAATCGAATTTTTCAATATCAATAAAAATCATCGTCGAGATGATTTTAAACTCGACGATTCCATCTTCGACAACGATCGAGATAATCGAGAGCGACGATTATAAAATCCAAGAAAGATTATCCGAACGATAAGTTCGCTACTTACTTTTTTTTCTCTTTTTTCTTTTTTTATCACGCACAAGCGTATAAAGCGCTACTTTTAATTATCGTTCGACCGCTCCCGGTATCGCTCTCCGACAACGCTCTTCCTCCTTCTCCTATCTTTTATCGAGCTTTCTTTATTTCCCCCGATGCGTATCGGCTGTAAAACCGAGGGAGAGTGCACAGCCCGATGCCCTGACCGATATTCGTGAGACACGCAGCGGCGGCGGCCGCGGCGGCCGTGCGCGCGAAACCGTGGAATATAAACGACGCGATTAACAGTCGGCGCGTAAGCTGAAATTATTATGTCGTCGCGGGAATGGGGCGCAGCCCGGGAAATATGCAATTATCGCGTGTCTAATAGAGTGTTATCGAATTATGTTGTAGCGCGGCGTGCAGGAATGCTGCAGGTGTTGCACCGGTTCCACTCTCCCGGAAAAATCACGATTCTTGGGATTTTTGAATCCGTGCATACGAAACGGACGATTCTCTCCTTTTTCTCGTGATTCGGAGGTTTTGGAAAGGTTTTGCTTCTTCGTTTAATTGGGCAACCAAGACGAAAAATTGTTCTTCCTTACTTGACTTGACTTCCAACTAACTTGAAACTTTCTTCCGCGCGAGGAAAAGAAAAATGATAAAAATTGTTGGGTGAAACGAAGAGGGTGAGATTTATGATCCACAGATTGGGAACCGTTAGATACGAATGAATAAACCGTATAAATAATTATTCATCTCTGCGGAAACGAGAGATGTCGGATATATGATAGAAATGAAATAGGAATAAAAGTTAGAATATCATTATAAAAAGATGTATTTTCCATCATAAATACGATATATATAAGGAATAAAAAGAGATTGATACGTTCCTGGTGGATAAAGTTGAGTAAAAAAGATTTGTAATTAAAAACGGTATTTCTTCCTCAACAGCACGTGTAGTATTGTACAAAAAGTAAATCGTATAATTATAAAACCTATAATACTTGCTAATACGACTACATATATAACAACCTCACAATCTGCTTCAAATCTACACTTATAAATTTCTTTGTTGCGATATTTAAAAAAAGAGGAAAAAAAACTGAAGAAAATTCAAAACAATCGAATAATCAATTATTATCGATCGAATAACCGATTGGCACACGATCGAGAGGCACGAGAAGAGGAGGAGGAAGAGGAGGAGGAGGAGGAGGAGAAGGTGGAGGAGGAGGCGTGAGTCAGATTGGTTCGCGTGACGAAGATTTTCCAACGCGGTGGCGTGAGTGAAACATCAACAATTATTGCTGCACCTCCGCCTCCGCACGCCGCGCCGACGAGCCTCGAGAAGGAACGAAAGTTTTCAACCGTGTGGCCGCACAGCCCACATCGCGAATTCCACTCTGGCCTCGTGATTTACACAGCCGCGTTTGTCAATAGCATTTTCCATTAGCAATTCATGCGGCATCGGACGCGTTTATCGGCTTCATAAACTATGACGGAAAACACATATATCATCCCATCGTTGATTTCGTAATGG
Organism: Apis dorsata; assembly: GCF_000469605.1. Classification (NCBI taxonomy): domain Eukaryota; kingdom Metazoa; phylum Arthropoda; class Insecta; order Hymenoptera; family Apidae; genus Apis; species Apis dorsata. Next base: position 324,994 of record NW_006263426.1, read on the forward strand.
CCGGCCGAGCGTCGCCGGCATTACGAACGTCTGCCGCTTTAAACGTTTTGTAAGTATCGGTGGGGCCCCATGCATCCCGATAGTTTCGATGCAACTCGCTTGATAACGCGAGACGATCACGTGACACGTGAAAATATCAAATGCTCGGCAGCGAATATACTTGACACGTTTACGAGTCTCAGATCGTCGGGTAAAGATCAGCCGTGTAATATTTTCCTTTTTTTTTTTTTTTTTTTTTTTTTACGTATCCTGAGATTAATAAATAATATCACTACAAGGTACTGTAAGTAGATAAGTTACGAGTTGTTGGTAGATAGTTGCGTAAGAGCGTGAGGTTTGGTAATAAAAGGAATTAAATTTCACAAGTAGATTTTTTTCTTTTTCTTTTTATTGTACCATTTGATATGAAATTGTGAAAGAGGAGGGCAAGATTTATGAATAATCCGATCTAATCTCACGTGATTTATCGAATCGGGATAATTGATGGTAAAAATTATATTTATTGGATATATTTATGATACGTGCGCAGAGGTAAATAGTAACGGAAGAATATACGTAGAGAAAATTTAGGTTTAAACAGTTTAGTGATAGACATAGATATCTGATATTTCGTTTTCGTAAGAGTAATATTATCTTATTTTTATACATCAGAGTTTGCAAATGTATTCTCTTTCTCTCTCTCTCTCTTTATATATATATTTATTTTGTTTGAAGAAAATCACGTTACATGATTTAAAGCGATAATTACCGTTTAATCATGTGTGTGATTCGACGTCGAATTTCTTTAAATATTAATTTTTCAATTTTGTATTTGTCTTTTAAATTTTATATTCAATTTTATGCAAGAAACCCACAATGATCGTGATTCACGTAGGTGTAACTTACTAATCAAATGTAATCATCATATTAAAATAGCAATTCGATTAATAAAATATAATTCAAAAATTATATAATATCATCGGTTTCGAAGAATTTGAAAATGAACGACGTAGTAATATTATTGTGATAATATTATTGTCGATGATGTTGTGCAAGATATTCTCAGAAGAATTAGATTATCAATGATGTATGTGTTATGTGAATTAATACAAATGTTGTTACGTATGAAGAATTGATCATTCACGAGAGGAGGAGTTTATAATAGTATGAAGAAGTACTTAGATATCATTTAGTTCTTAAGGAAGGAAAATTCCTAACGCATTATGAATCCATAATCGATATTTCGCTGACAATCGGCTACTGTGAGGCAAGTGACAAATGGATTCAATATCCGTGTAACAATGGATTAATGTACTGTGCACATTAAGCATATCGATTAATGCATCATTGAATCAAACAGTTTAGCTATTAGATAGATTTTTTGTATTATAACTCATTTGTCAATCAATCATAAATTGATTTAAAAAATTATTCATTGTTATTATATTTTACGTCTTTATCATTAAATTATATTAAATTATATTAAATTTTTTATCATAATTTATAGAATATATTAAGAAATATAGGAGAAAAAGAGAGATATCAAAATATAAAGTTCTTTAAAATATATAAATATATTAATTTTTTTAATGATTTAAATTCTACTATCTTGAAAAATATTCGGAACGCATTAACTTAACAGAAGAAAAAATATTTCTAATATTTTATATAAGAGCGTGTTTTAAATTTTTCTTCTTATTTGATTCCGAAAATATTAATATATTTTTTTTTAATTTCTTATGATATTATTGAATATAAAGTTCCTGTAAATGAAAAAAAAAAAAAAATTATTCCACTTATGATTTGAATAATCATAATCCACAAAGGAAACGAGATGAATTTATAATCATGTAAAATTTTTCCATTCTTATTATAATAAACAAACAGCATAATTATATGTGAATAATAATTTAATACAAATAGGAAGAAGAACTTATATAACTAATTTTTTTATATAATAAATTGCATATTAGACACGATAATTGTTTATGCATAAATTAAAATATAAATACTAATAAGTATTCTGCTCATTATAAATATATAAGATATAATAAAAATTAAATTATAAATTGAATAATATTTGTCTCGATTTTTAAATAAAAAAAAAAAGACACGCTTTAAATGAAAATAAAATCTAAATTTTTGTAATTTAATTTTGTATTTTCAATTTATAAAAAAATATAATCAAGTATCGCTTAAAATTTTCTATAAAAAATATATTTTTAATAAATTTGTTTTCTTTGGTCGAAACAAAAATCTTTATTACGAGATCTTTTTCAAAAAAAAAAAAAAGAACAATATTTTTAATGGAATCCAAGCCCCAGGAGTCAATGCTTTATTATAAATCTTGTTTATTATAACCGTAAGCTACTTTGTTAAGCCGCGGCGTAGTTAAACCGAAGGAAATAAAGCCTGCTATGAAATGATATATTCGGTAATAAATAGCCACGGTGGAAATTATGTTGGCGGAGAATTGTTTTTCATTTCGAGGACGCCGACTGAATTTTTATTCGCCACTATGATTTAATAAAAACATTCGACTTACAAATAATATATTATCGAATTGTTACAGTTTTTATCCCGATCAAATAATTTTGCAATATGATTCGAATCGAATTTTCCAAAACGTAATTTTTATGCATCGATTAATAAAATGTAATCCTTGATACTTTTTTCTTTTCTTATAATTATTTATAAGAATCGTATTACAACACTGTAATGGATCATTAACGGAAAGTTGAGCTGAAATCATCGAGATATTTATACTTTGTAAAATATTCTTCTGAAAGATGATTAATTATCCATAATATACATTTTTGTTCCTTTTCCTTTTAAATTTCATTGCTCGTCTCACTTTGTATCTACAATTTTGCGACACCCTGTACATTAAGTTAGTTTAGCAATCGCCATTTGAACATAATAGAGCCATTTGTTTGTACCCAAATGGCGTATCGACTACGTAACCGAATTTAAACTGAATAAATTCGTATTGTGCGGCTGTATTCAACAAACCAAAAGTTAATACCTCCAATTTCGCTATTACTAAAAAATATTACTTCAACTTGCAAGATAAATTCGTTCGATACATAACAATACAATAACAAAATATTACACACAAGTATTATTTCTCTCTTTAATATGTTCCTTTTTTTTTTTTATTTTAATCGCACATGTACTAAAATTTAATCAAATTTTCCACGCGTCCAAAATCCTGGTGTTATTAAATTTTATTTATTTTCAACAAAGTGTCGAGACAACAAAGTGAAAATATTTTCGTTGTGAATCGAGCTTTAGAGCCGGTATCGCAGACGGAAACGATTGATTTGCGAACCCGTACAGAGTCATGAAGTCATACGAACAACAAAGTCGATGGAAGAAAATGATATAAACGATCTGACGATTGGCTCCTGGTTAGACGTCGATCGGTTGCCGGCGCATGGTTATGCTAATTCGCGTATCAACGTTAATATCGGCTATTTATGATCGTCCGGTATATGACTTATGTTCATTACTTTCACCTGGCTGATATACCGATATACCGATGAATACCGACTTGCGAAACGGGGGAATTAAATTCCACGTTCAATATATATTGTTGTTTCCTTTACGATAATCCGACAAGAATTGTCACGCGATATTTTATAAAGATTGTAAAAAAGAAATTGTGTAATAATGCATATTGTTTCTTAAAACGTTTATATATATATATATATATATATATA
>NW_006263426.1:328773-329527 GCF_000469605.1 Apis dorsata
ATTTTATATTGCATGAAATATAATTTAATTATCACAACTCTAATAATAGTTTTATATTCCTTTAGAGAAAGAGAAAGAGAGAGAGAAAGAGTTTAGAAAGTGAATAAATGAAATTTTGTAAAATTAAAAGGTTAAATTCTTTTTTATTTACAGACTGGATCTGTGAATATAGCAAAACCGGTGTGCCATGCTAGACAGATTTGGCAGATAGATAGTTTCAGAGATATTTATCTAACTCGTTTCTCCCAGCGATCATTTTTATTCGAATTAGCCTAATTAATAATATAATTAATTAATAATGGCGTTAAAATAATTAGTCGAAATTTAAATAGAAATTGGGGAAGAATTTGATGGATTTGGGGGATAGATAAAAATCTATCTTTTTTTAAATTAATAAATTAATAAATTCAGAAATTATAAATTAATCAGGGTTAAAATATCTCTTGAATATCTCTTGAAAAGGAAAAAAAAAATTCCTCCTTAAAAATTCTAAAATCTCATCGATCGTTCTGCAATCATAAAATTTCGAAAAAATTTATCCAATCGAGCTTATCCGAGTTGAACATCGATCGAAAAATCTTAAAATCACGAAAAGGCGCGAAAATCGTGGAGAGGAGAGAAAAATAACGGTGAAAAATAATGCGGCGGGTAAAAATTTAAAACGGATCGGCCGGTTGCGCCGGGGATAATGGCCGAGGGATGGGGGGAGAGGAAGGTTGCGCGCTTATTTTTTAGCATTCTACAGCTTTGCCCC
>NW_006263426.1:329877-333181 GCF_000469605.1 Apis dorsata
TAATTAACTTTCGCGAAACTTGGCAACGGGGTTCAGATACGGAAACGACGTCTCTCTCGCGTTGGACACCGAAACGCGTTGCTTTTCGAAAGCTTCTTCCTGTGTTTGTTCGGCCGAATAGCTTTCCAAGTTTTGCTTTTTAGCTCTCGACATGGAGACTTTGGAAAGGGGTGGGGATGTGCGGTTGGATCGGTTTCGATATTGCGAGGTTTTTCTGAATTCAAGGCGGAATAAATCGTTTCCGGATTCGATAAGAAAAGATAAGATTTTTGAAAGAAATTTCGAAGAACGGAATTGAATTGCGAAAGAAAGTTATATCATGCGTGAATTTCGATCGATCGTAAAGGAATCACGAAGGAGTTTCGAATTGCTTTAATTCGATTTATTACGATTATAGAAATAGTTATCTGTTATCGTGTTATTATATACTGTATGTATAATGGAACAATTCAATTGCACAAGTGCGTTACGATTCGAGTTTTTCGTGGCGAACGATGGGAATACGGGGCTCGTAAGTTATTTATGAGATTCGAGCAAAGTGGGTCGTTCGGTATGGTATTCGATATTAATAATTCGTTACATCTGCCATTTTATACAACGATAATAAAGAGATATGAGAAATCGTGTACACTGAAAGCCGACAAGTAAGAAAAGTTGTTGTAGGCAGGCAAAAAAAGGTTTGTCGTGCAATCTATAGTTTCATAATTCTCCGCAGGTATTTCTGTTTCTTCCTTACTATTAAAGAAGAAAAACGAGGCTAACACGTTGAAAGCGTAGTTTTCATTGAGCCTCATAAGGCAACCGCAACAAGTCTACGTTCTCATTTTTCATGGGACATGCCCTCTTCCTTACTTTTGTTGCGCTTCAACCATGACCTTATTTTCCGTTATGGATCATACCCGAGCCATCCTTCTTCTTTTGCTATATATATGCAATCATCGCTCTTTGAATGCAATATATATATAATCTAAATACGTATTACCTTCTACGCATCGTATAAACAATATATAAATTGAAACATTTTTTTAAAACAAAAAAATAATTCTATTGTATTCTATATAAAATTGTTGTTAAATAAAAATATAAATAATATTTGACGCACGATTTGAAACGGTTTCAAAGTATAAGAATTCCACGTAAGCTTCGAAAAAGGAGGAGGAATCAATCGTCCGTCGCTAAGGGGCAACTACCTCGAAAACTGACCCCCCTCGGCTTGTTTCCATTGTGAACGCGGCTTAACAGACGGTGGTTAAGCTTTTCTGGTAATTAAGTGCGGCTTATGTCGGCGCTGCGAGGGTGGCTGCGGTAACCTTAGAGGTTAATAACTCAGGGGAGGGCCGAATATGATATTGTTATGGGGGTCGGCTGCGCTGTCGGAAGAGGGGGGGTGCGATGTACCAGGCACCCGTGAACCCTACACCGGCTGATTAGGCTCGTGCCAGGCGTTATTAATCCGCTAACTCACCCCCTCACCTGACCCCGCTAACGAGCCAGGGTACACTTGCACGTGCCACCGGCTCTCACGTGACTCCGGAAGCCTCCACCTTGCGAGGGTGCGACTTTTCACGACTTTCTTCGCTCGAATCGAGCAGGGTGCAAAGGTGTATTTCGTGTATTTCGATCTCTAAATAGAAATATTCTTGGGGGATATATATGAAAGGGAAATTATTTTTTAAAATTATTCAAAAATTTAGAAAAGGAACTAGAGGAATCGAAAAAAAATATTTGAAAAAGAATATTGGAAAAATAGAATATTAAATAATAATTCTTTTCGCGTGTAATAGTTTTTTGAATATAATCGCGATCATTTGTAAAAATAATATTTGTTTCTTGGAAATTATATTTTCAATCGTACGTGTTGTACAAGTTTATTTGGAAAAATAGATATTTAAGAGATATTTAATTTTATAAGATTTGTAGCATTTTTCAATGTTTAATTTTTTGATTATGTAACTTATATTCCAGGAAATTGTTCTGTTTCCATTACGAGGAGCGGGAAATTTAATGTTCCGAAATTCCTCAAACAGAGAGTCACTGGTCTGGAATGTGTTGGGTTAACCTGACGTAATATCATCAAGAAGAACATAATAAAGCGAGACGTTAACGTAGCTGTTATAATTAGAGATTCATAGATTTATGTTTGGTACGATATATAACTGTGGAATTCGGACTAATTCAATTTTTACTAGCTAATACTCGTAGTAAATTATCATAGATCCAGTTCAATTTTTCCTTTTTTTAACTACTTTTTTTAATTATTTAGACTAACAATACTGATACGAACAAAAGCAAAAAAAATAATAAATTATAAATTAATCAATAACAGAGACATAGAATAAATCCAATCTTTTCAATTCGACTCAATCCTATCTAATATCTAATTCGTACAATCATCGGTCAGTTTTAAGTTAAAATTAATAAAAATTAAATCGTTCCAAAACATCAATCGAAACGAAAAATTCGGCAATATTCCAATCTCAATCACGATCACCACGGATATCGATATTGTTCACGAAGGTCACGAGAAGAGGTACGAAGGAGATCTCCAGATTGTCGAGGGTTCGATCCTCTTTGTCCTTGCTCGTTGTTAGCCCCTCGGTGCTAATCCGACCTGACCCCACACGTCTACTAATCCGAAACGGGCGCGGCGCTCGTCCAACAGAGATTGACAGTTTAAAATATGTATAATAGGAGGAGGAGGGTGTTGAAGGGGGTGGCGGAAAGGTCTGGATTAAATTGGACGCCGTGAATTAATCGGCTTCTGTTTGAGTGAAATTGGGCAAGCGCTGTTAGGAAACGTGAGCATCGGACGTGGACCATTGTGTGGACCATCGCGCAACCCCCTTTTAAATCATATACGAAGGCCACCCCTGGCAAACCTGCTCGCCCTATTAATCGGTCGGTAATCGCGCATTCACGTGAATAGGGATGGCTGGAACGGACGAAGGAGGTATTGTATCTTTGTTCCGCCCGCTTCTTTTGTGCCTGCCGATTTGGAAGGAGTTGCGCCCAGATCGCGGGGGTGGCTCTCGAGTAATGATCAATCCGTTCATTTCTCCGGGACTCTTCCTTCTTTTGTCGGGTAAATTATCGACGATTTTTCGATTCCCGTTGTGATTGCTGTTGAAACTTGATCCCGGTTGAATTCAATATGAAAAGAGATTTGACGAGCATGGTATCTAATTTATTAAATCTATCTTTGTGATTTCTATCTTTAGTTAACAGTGTTTTACAAGTATACGATGGTATAAATATATGTATGTAATGAACGTATCTTCATTCTTAGAAGTTTAAAAAAAAAAAA
>NW_006263426.1:333314-335340 GCF_000469605.1 Apis dorsata
ACAATAGAGCGATACATATCTATGATGTATCTATAATACCGAACTTTTATCGTAATATTTCTAAAAAAGAAACGTATCACGATCATATCCCTTTCGTCCCTGGCATCCCGATAAATCGAAAACATCCTCCTATCGATCCCAATTTTTATCGTAATTTTTTCTAAAGCGGAACACATGGCCACTTACGGCGCTCGTCACTGCCATTTCCGATATCCGATGCCGAGAATCGAAACATCCTCCCCATCCATTCATTCTATTTTTCCACAACCACGTCCAACCGCGGGTTCGGCTCGGTTCACAGAGTTCGTTCGGCTCGGCTCGGGAGAAGGGGCAGGTCGCGCGAAAGTTTCGCATTCCGAGTCGAAGGGATCCTCGCTCGACTCGAGGAAGATCCGATCTGTCGGAGTTATGCGTTATTGGGCAGCGTATACGTCGTCAACACGCGCGATTCCGTATCGCGCGGCAATTCCACGCGAAAAATTCCGCACGCCAGCGACGCGGCCATTGCATAAACATTAGGGATGTATCTCCGATCTTGCGGAGAGTACGGTGGCCGTAAGACGGTGGCGCACACCCACGTTCCTGAAATTGAAAAAAGCTGAATGGGCGCTTTCGAGGCGGTGTTACCAACGGTGGGAAGGAGGTACACAGGAGGGGGGAAGGGGGGAATTATAGGCATAACGAGCAGGCGAGCGCGTTAAACCTCGCGTTTTTACGGGCTATGGTTGTTTATGCCCCTCACGATACTCGCGATAATGGAGTTTAAATGGCTCGAGAACGGAAATCTATCGGGGAATCCGAAATGGCTTTTCGACTATGGAATTTCTTTGCAAATAATTGTGTTTTCGATGATCGAAGGAGAAGTTACGAAAATGAAGAAATGTTAATTTTATATTAGGAGAATGAGTTATATTATTATTTTTTTTTTATTATTTTCTGTTATTAATTTGGCGACTTAAAAAAATTATATTTATTTACGTACGTATTCGTTTTAACGTATCGATTTTCTAAAAATTATATTATTTAATTTTTTTTAATATAGTATATGTGATTTAAATAAATTATATTTGGTTTATTCTATATTCAATGATCTTTCTAGTCCGTTAGCATATGTGTTTAATTATACGCATGGGATTTAATTTCAGGAAATATTATATTATATTTTCATGGATTCATTTAATAACAAGAAAATTACAGTTCGTTGCAAAATATGAATCATAATATGATGTGTGTCATACCATCGTTGCGTATTAATACGTAAATTAATATTCCATCCAGTTGCCAAGAAAATATGTATTTACATGAAACGTACGAAGGAGGGAAGAAATGGATTGCAGAGCAGCACGAGGAATATTTTGATATTAGAATAGCAATCGAGCATAATGGAACGCATATGGAATGAACGCAAATGAAACGATGATACCACGATATTATATAGTATCTCTTTCGAGACGATGAAATATCCGATATTGGAATCTTCTTCGATATGGGTATTATTAAAGGTTCTTGAATACATATCTTCGACGACAGTTATTATACACATATAACAATATTCCATAACTTATAATTTAATTCAAAAAAAAAAAACTTTTCTCCAGTGACACGAATGAAAAGAATTAAAATATGATAGAATATTTTTCCAATAAATTAGATACCAACTTTATTAATTTAAATAAAATTTCCTTCACAGCAATATCGATCATTCCTCCTTTTCTCCTTCAAAATCAAAGTGGCGATTTATTAATTTTGACGATTAATCACATCGAACAAAAAGAGAAAGATGAAAAACTTTGTATGTTGTTACCAATACAGCGAATAAAGTAACACCAGCTTCGACGACTATTCCAATGATTTTCCGAATTTCTAGCGGCGGCAGAAGAGCGTCCCGGTCGATGGCATGCTGCTTTATGGGGTGTGTAATGACACCGTATGGAACCGGCAAAACCCAGAGGAAACGTAAAAACGTGCGGCAACGCGGGACACACCGAGGAAAAAAAAAAAAAAAAAAAAAAAAAAAAAAAAAAAA
>NW_006263426.1:335718-337056 GCF_000469605.1 Apis dorsata
CATCCGAAATTTCCACCCCCGACCGGGAAGGGATGCCGAGCCAGAATTTGACTGCGCGACGCAACATATGCACGGGGTATTCTTGATATTTACGGCGGGGTTGCGAGGGTTGTAAACTGTTCTGCAAAGTAGACGTGCTGTCAGCAGTTTCCATAAGATTGGCCGCGATGCCATGCCAGGGGTAAACCACCCTCTCTCGTTCGTGAATATTCCTTGGTTATACTGGGTCCCGGGACTCGGGGACTATGCGTGTCTGCCACGAAAATGTGAGTGGAATTTTCTTCGTTTTTTCGTCTCCCGATTCCTCCTCTTCTCGCCGTGTGTTTTTCCCGGAAGTGGAGGATCTTCCTTGAGAGCACGGTTTTCCGTTTATTAAATAAAATTGCTTGGGGGAAAATTGGGATGTGATCCTTTTTTTTGGAGATTGAACGTCGTGCTTGTTTTTCTATCAATTTTTTTTTTTTTTTGAATATTATTGGACAAGCGAAAAATTGTTTAATTTCTATGATAGATAAGGTAATTCTAATATCAAGTTTCAGTTTAGAATGTTTGATTATTTATTGAAAGACTATTCATATTATATTTATATTTGTAATAATAATAAGTATTTTTTAACTTGAACTTTTTAATTTTTAATCGATATTATATCAGCCGTTCGTATCTATGTTTCCATTACAACGATGACTACGTTTTTCATCATATTTTATTTAACATTTCATTATAAATCTGACATCGTGTATATTTATTTCGAATTGTAATATAACGAGTCCAGTATATTACTTAAGCGACTTTGCTAAGAAAAAATATGTCAAGAACTGCATAAATATATTTTAAATGAACATGCATCATGTCCATCAGGGATTATGATGTCATCTGGTATAAATATGTGCATTTCGATAACAAATATTAATATGTTATTGTATAACAGCGTTATGTAATAATAAAAAAAAAAGCAATTGAGATCGATAATTCAATTATTAACGATCTCATTTACAAATATAAATTTCATTTATTTTGTTAATGTTAAATATAAAATTAGGTATTGTGATTAAATTTTTACACTTAAAATATGCCAACGTATGTCAATATAATATGTGAATATATTCTTTCTGAGATGAAACAATAAAGATAGATATTGAAACCATTGGATACATATTTCAAATTATTTATATGATATAAAAAAATATATAAACAACAAGCACTAATATGAATAAATTAACATAACTCGTCACATTAACATAATAATATAAAAAATTAACGATATGAAAATCTAAAATTAAAGGTGAGAAGGTGTCGAGATTCAAAGTAAAAAAAAAAAAAAAAAAAAAAAAAAATTAA
>NW_006263426.1:337231-339469 GCF_000469605.1 Apis dorsata
AAAACTGAACAACAAAAATATGTCTCGACGTTCGAATTTCGAGGATTTTCAGACAATTGTCACCATTATTATTATTACTACTATTATTATTATTATTACCTCCTCCTCCTCGTGTTCTCGAAAACACGTAACGTTTCCTTCCATAGACAATAGCTCTCTCATTCGTATTAATATAAACTTCACATCTCCAATTGCGAAAGCAACACGGATCGAGCGAGTGTAACGATTCGTATGGGTAACGAGTTCGTTTCGTTCTCTTTTCTCTTTCTCGGAAAAGTCATCGTTCCTCGTGGAAAGGGTTAGCGAAGCATTTCACGAAGAGGCCGGCGACGAACGTGTCGGTCGAACAGGACATCTAGATCCTCGATGCGGACACGTGCTTCGCCTTGGCGGCCACACGGTTTCGTATACTTTTGCCGATACCCCTCCTCTCTCTCTCTCGCTCTCTCTCTTGACTTTGGTCTCTTTGTCATTTCGCAGTCATCTCACTCGACCTGCCCCCGGCCAAAGTGACTCCAATACTGTTTTTCTATTCTTCTTCGTGGCCGACACGTGCGACAGATCGCGCCACGGATTACCTTTCGCGTGTACGCTAATGACTACCCACGACGAGCTTTTGCCGTTCCTCCGGCATTTTTTCACGATTCCCTCCTCGACTCTGATATGCATGCTTTATCCCCATGGCAGAGAATTTCTTCTTTTTTCCCTCCCCCTTTTCCTTTCTTTTTTTCTTTCTTTCCTTTATCTTGTTTGAGTATGGAATTAATTTTTTTTTTATCGAGGGTTACGTACGATCTTGCCTCATCGATTATTATTTTTTTTTATTTTTGTGTAACATCCATTATTCTCCGATTCTGCATCTTTTGTACATTTTTTCGTTACTATTTAATCTGTGTAACGTTTGTTTCCAAATTTTGATATTTTCTGATTATTTCGAAGCGAAGCATGCGAGATATAATTTTATGTAAAAAATTCATTTTTCATTATTGAAACAATATTCAAATTATTTATCGGTGATTCATTAATTTGTTATTACGATATTGAAGTTATGGTGATCAATTTTTTCCTCTCTCTACGATACTAGAATGAACACGATAATAAATTTTAATAAATCGATAAGTTATATGTTCGCAATTATCATTTAATAATTCCAGATCAGTGTGCATAAAGGATAACGATTGACGTTAATTAATACAAGAAAGAAACATCATTATTCTATATACCTTGATGTACACGTTTTTTTATTATATACAGTGGTATTAATTTTTTATTATATTTCAATATCCGGGAAATGGAAAGGAGAATAGATTAGTCTAGACCAGATCTAGTTGATTGAAAAGCAATAACTAGATTCAACGGTAATGGAATCATAAATAACTATTATTACAAGTATACGAGGATTGGAAGAATTAATGAAGGATATAATAGTCAATACGTATAAGTTTTCATATAAAATTGCATACAGTTAATTAATATCCATTTATATGCTAATTAAATGATATAGGATACATTGTACGTATTGGAATTTACCATCGATTCTTATTACTGATTATAACTGAAATAAAATAAACCTCAAAATATAAAATTTTTAATACAAATAAATACGCACACTTGATCCATATATTATTAAAATCCATCGATATCTATTCAAACATTTTTAAAAACTCATCGGATTCTCTTCGTTACCTCTTCGTACAACCTCGTAAAACCTAAGAATCCCAAAATTCTCTCTACGAGAGGACCCCATTTTTCTCAACAGGTGTCGCAGAACGCATCACGAAAACGTATCACGAAACGATCCACGAGCGATCAATCTTCGCCACCGGTTCTCTCCTCACCGCAGAAAACCACTCCCGCGCCTTCTAGAACGTCAAACCTTTCCATCACGCCGCTGAGAGAAAGAGAGAGAGAGAGAAAAAAGCAAGATCCTTTCCAACCTCGACCAACCTGACGGCAAAACCTGGCACCGGCATCACGATCACGATTTATAAAAACGCAATTAGCAAAAAGGGGGGTGGCGAGAGGAGTGATGAGAGGAGGACGTAGGAATTCCCCGATCGACGTGTCCGCTTCCTGATACCGGTGAAGCGATTAACGCAAGCACGACGCCGGGCGTCGTCGCGCATTCGCCTCCACTCATTGATGGATCTCTCCCTCTCTCTTTCTCTCTCTCTCTGTCGACAGTCTCTCCCATAGGTCATTAATAATTCATCCGTCATCGGTCGCAGCGGTAATGGC
>NW_006263426.1:339703-342546 GCF_000469605.1 Apis dorsata
ATCCCTAAACTCCAGCCGCGCGGTCAGCCTTCACCATCCTTCTGCATTTGCATATAAAGGCATTCCAGAAGGCTCTCCTTGCCGCGGCCGCGTAACTGTAAGTCCTCGTTGACAGGATCTGCCAACAATCTGGTCTGCATGATTTGCTGGACGGCCACGGCTCCTCCGCTTGGCGTATTGCTATATACATCGTTCCCGCTTCGTACGAAGGATCCCTTTTCCTCGCGGGTATGATGACCGCGCGGAGGAAATGTGGAGGCTCGGCGAGGTGAATGGGAGGAAGTGCGGTCGAGATGGGATGTGGATGATAGAGGCGAGTAGTGGAGTCGTTTTACGTTTTGTTTTGTTTCTTTCTTTCTCTCTCTCTTTTTCTCTCTCGTTGACACTTTTGATACGAGTTGAAATTTTTTGGTTCCAGAAAATTTTGCTCGAAATCTTATCGAATCTTATCGAGTGAATTTTTCTAATTTTATTCTATCTTTAATCGCGGAAATTTGTTGTTTTTTTTTTATTTCACGCAGTCTCGGAGAAAACTTTGCGATGTATTTTTGAATTAGGCAGTTTTTTTTTAAATTGGAATATCAGAATGTATATTCTGCAAAGAATTTTGATTGGATCTGTTTTTTCTAATTTTATTATTATTTTCAACGTGGAAATCTTATTTTCTATTTCGCAGTGTCATGAAAACGCGATTGCAAATGTACTTTTGAATTAGGCGTGCACCAGTTTGAAATATTTTTAAATTGGAATCGGTGAATATTAGTTACCGCGGAAGAAAAGAATTTTGATTGGATCTGATTTTTGTAACTTTAAATTAAGGAAGTCATAAAGAAAGGCATTTAAAATCAATATTTAACAAATTAATTTTATAATTAATATTACAAGGTTTATCGCTATAAAGCCGCATAATCTTCTTCGTAAAAATTACATTTAACACCTGCGTTATAATGACTTGACAAACGTAAAATGTAATAAATGAGTTTTATAATTGTTATAACAGAAGAATGCTATAAGTGAACAAGCTATTCTTAACCTTCTTCGCAACGACTAAATGGCAATAGTTTCGATATTGCACACCTGTACCTATGTGACATGAATATGAATTATAATAGCCGTTTGTTTTATTAATGCACTCATTTTCATCAAGGCGGTAACTCTGTAATCATTGATCGTTATCTCGTTATTCATATGCCTCTCGAGCATGCTATAATGCTTGTAATATTGAATTTAATGTACTGGGTGATTTAAATGCTGCATTTATGAGGTTGGTGCTCTTATCTCGATATTAAATTTAAACGAATATTTCATCACTGTATAAGTATATATTTTACCTGAATAAACCCATACGTAAAACGTTATGGAATAATAATATGCTTTGCGAACTGTAGGATACGAATAAATATTATTTCTATTTTTATTGAACTAACTTCGCAATGATCGCGCTTTAATATCATGCATACGTTACATTAAATATCTACGTTAAATGCATGCACACGTGCTTACGTGATACAATCACTGATTATAAATGTTATTCATGCGATATATATATATTTTTTTTAAATTATAACGCAACGCATAAATAATTAATAAATGATTTATACACATGTCAATTATTTTAATTATCATTCGTCTTTAACCTTTATATCGATATACTCTGACACACTTACTTTAATTTATTAACTAATCATATTACATTTCCTCCTTGAAACATTTTTTCAATTCAATTTTCGATCATTCGATCGAACATCTTCTTCTTCTCTTTGCTCGATAAGCAACTCCACAATTTCCACTCCCCTTAATCTCGCTTTCAAAAGCAAACACAAATTGACCGACTGAACAACGTACTGAAAAAATTAATATCGAAGAAAGCGGAGCCAGGCCCATCCGGTATTTTTACGAGACACGAGCCACGACGAGGCAATTCTTCCCAACAATAACCCCCGCGTCATTATCACCCCTTCCTCCTCGTTATTAACCCCCATCGATTCAGCAAAAGCGGCGCTCTCGCTCATCCGGCCATTGTGATGTCACGTGAGCTCGTAAACTCGGTTTACGTAATTACGAGAGGGGCAGGGGGGGGGATGGATGGCGTGGGCCCCCGTACGGCCCAGGGCCGGCCTCGTCAATAAGTCGGATGCCATTAACATTCCCCGACCGGTTGGGTTAAGTCAGGTTAGTTACCGGGTTAACCTTACAAAACTGTCGGGTCAGTCCTGGGCGAGGCTGTAGGTCCGAGGGCCTCGAGGCCCAAGGGGCCCAGGGCGTAGAAGCCGCCCATGAATTTCGGCTAATGAGAACATTTCGAGATACGTCAGTTCCAGTATGCTAATGGCCATACAGATGCCGATACAATTTCGAGAGATGAATCTCCCTCTCCCTCTCCCTCTCCCTCTCCCTTTCCCTTTCCTTCCCTCTTTCTCTCTCTTTCTCTCTCTCTATATATATATCTCTGGCCTCGTTTCACCTGTGTTCACCTCTCTTTTTCTCTTTTGCCTCGCTGCTCCCCTCCTCCCTTCTCCGGGCCCCGACGTCCTTCTCTTCGTCCTCGTCCGTCGTATATTACGGCTGTCCGCCATATCTTCGAGTTAACTATGCGCTTCGTAGAGAGGCCGCGTGCGTGCGCCTTATGCAAATACGGTATATTTTGTTTAATTAAAGCGGAACGGAGGGATAACAGGACGCGGGGCCCCGGCTCGATTCGCGCGTAAAGCTTCCGGTTATTGGGGATCCTCGATGAAATGGAAGAATGGCGAATGGGGGAGGGGGAGAAGGAACGAGGAGGAGGAGGAGGAGGGAAAGGGGAGGGGGTGTATTGTCTACCACTGCCCGTTGGTGATGCTTGA
>NW_006263426.1:342603-344371 GCF_000469605.1 Apis dorsata
TTTCGCGGTGATTTATAGCGATTCGGGCCCTCTCCCTCTTTTTAGATTTAGGAGTCTGGGATTTATCGGTTTCTTTCGATTTCGAAGTATTTTCGAAGAGGATTTCGTTCGTTGAAAGTGACACGCTCGTTTCTTTTTTTTCTTTTTTTTAATGTTTGGATATCGAATTATATATTTCGAGTATATCGAGTAAGTAGTAAAATTTTGGAGGATTGTGTGATTTTTTTGGTAAGTGACTCGTCTTGTTTGATAAAATACTTCGCAATGACTCTTCTTGATTATAATTTCTTACGAGATTGTGATTCTTTCAATAAATTTCTCTCTCTTTCTCTCTCTCTTTTTTTTAATAATTTTTATAGTCTCTACGATTTTATTGTTCTTGTCAATCGATGAGGATCTTAGGTAGAGTAAAGTTTCGAAGACCAGTCGTGGAATCCTATTTGAATTACGTTCGGGGAGATCGATCGTCGGGGAATCTTTGGGGAAAAGTAATATTGGAGAGAGAGAAAGGGGGACGATCGAACGGTGACCTTGAAAGTCGGTCGACTCCGACAGATTTAAGGTCCACTAAGGTAAAATATTATGAAAAACCACGCGAAAAAAATATGTCTTCGCTGTCAGGGCTGCACTGTCGCGAGGACGTTGTAAATTACGCATTCAATTCCGGATCGTAAAACCGGATGCCACGGACTGCTACCTTTGACGGCATCGTTTAGGGCTGCAATAAATTTTGACTTATATAACGTGCTCCTCGGAAACTGATTCTTACGTTAAAATTTTGCAGTACTTTGTTGATCCGCTTTCACGGGAAAAGAAAGAAAGAAAAAAAAAAGAAAAATGTACGATTGACTGAAAGTGAAACTTGTTGCCTTTCGGATGAAAAATGTTCGAGGTATGGTTGTTTCATAAAACCATTTCAACGTTGCCATTGTGAAGTCAGGTAGTAACATTATAATATCTTTGTTCAACGTCAATAGAAGATATTATTTGCTGAAATAATAATAAGAAAAAAAGAAAAAAACGTAACTTGAAAATATTTCGTACACTTTCTAAACTTTTTTTCCCCTTCCGACAATAATATTACGGGCTTCGAAAATCAAAATATGGAATGTTATGAATCGCGATACGGGAAGCGACGACGACGATATCGCTTGTTATTTACATTCGAAATATCGATTTACGCAGTCGTGTTTCGTATACGGAGTTAAACGGACGTGTCGCTCTTCGCTCCTCGCAAGAATATTTTAATATTTAGTAAGTTGATTTTTTAAGATTATTTTTGTGTAAATTAATTAATTAGTGTAATTATTATAAAAATTATTGATAAAATATCACAAGAATATTATATTATTTAAGTAAATTTATTAGTTTTGTGTAAATTATTGTGAAAATTATTGATAAAATCACACTATGGAAAAATGTGTATCAACCAGTGCAACGATATAATTAATTATAGCTAGTATTTTTACAAGAATATAATAACTAATACTTTACAATAAATATTTTGTTAAAAAGAAAAACAAAATCTTCCAGAAAACGATAAAATTTGAGAGAAATTATGAAATTTTCGACGTTTAGAGAAAAATACCGTAGCATTTCAATAATTTTCTTCAATAATACAATAAATATCGACACAGAAATCTAGAATTTTATTCCATTTCGCTCGATATTAGAAATTACCATTAAAATGGTACCATTAAAACCCCCTCATAAAAATATCACTCCTCTACAATTCCATCCCCGATGGAATTCGAAGATCTCTCCTTCG
>NW_006263426.1:344771-346653 GCF_000469605.1 Apis dorsata
AAAGCATCCCGGCCCCGTAAAACCGATCGTCGAAGAACGTCGAGGCGTAACGTCCGCCTTTATCACGATTTGTAAAGGCGAAGCGTTACGAGCCGCGTACAGAGAAGAGATCTGCCAATAAGAGCAAAGCGTCGACGCTCGTAAACTTATGCGAAGCTGAACTCTCCTCTGGAAAACGGGGAACCGAAGGTGCACGGCCGACTTCCATTGGCTGCCTCGGAAGTGACGTAACCGAGGCCGCTAATCCATCGGCCTCGTAAAACGCTTCTTCATTTCCCGATTGAAAAATTAATTATACCGAATAAGGGAGAGCGGAACGGGCTATAAACTCGATGAAATTTAAATTGAATCGGTGGGATCGGTGGCCGCGGCGCGCTCACCAGGCTCACCCCTTCCGCTCTCTTTTTCGACGCGCTCTCTTCTCTTTTGTTCCCAGGATTCGACCATCGAAAAGTGAAAATATTTACCGAGTTCCCAAACTTTTGGCGGCCTTGTTACAATACCTCGGAGGGAAGGGATACGTTTCATTATCCAAGTTTATCTTTTATGGATGGATACTCCAGATCCATCGATATTTGCGATATATGGTTATGGTTAGTCGTCAGAACGTAAAATTGGCATTTAGACGCAATTCGTGGATAAACTTTACGAGTTGAGCTTATCTTTTGATTACTAGTAACTGCGTAGCAGTGAATATTTGCAAATGTAAATATTTTGCGATATTTGTACTGCGATGAGTGTAGCGGTTATTAGAATACAAATCGCGTAATCGTGATATACGTACGACTAAAAATTACGTTAAGGATTGAATTAAAAAAAAATAAAAGAACTTGTTATTAATAATCTCATCCGTATTGCAAAGTGATACAAGAATGTCACGTAAAATTTTCAAAATTCCTTCGAGAAAGAAATCGATAAGAATTTTTATCTGGATATTAATGTCCTCTATATATATAATATCCTCTAAACACGTAATAGTTAAAACGGAAAGGAGATAAAGTCATAAGTTGAAAATACGTTTCATCGTCGGGTCGGCACGGTTGAAATGGTCATAAAGTCATATACTCATCGACTGTTACACGCATCGCCTATTCCGGAAAACAGCAAGATAAATGACGAACGTCTTTCGAGGAGTATAATCTTCGGACACGTGGCTGGTAACATTATCTATAGCGGGTTGGAGAAACGTTTCGAACGTTTCCCCAACGTTGTCTTTTTGGCGAGATGACTGATGATCGTGCGGCCTGCGGCGCTTTGCTCCTGTCGTGTCGCAATAATCAATTAGCCCGATGTGTTGACACGCCTAATTCCTTGTCCAACTGATAGATAACCCGTGCCTCATAATAACCCTTTCGTTCACGGACTAATAACCACGATGACGGAACCAGAACCTGGCTCTGCTTCGGCGTCCACCGCGTGTCAAATGGTTGGAAAAATTGGGGAGGAGGGGGGAATAGAGGGCGATCAGTCAGGAGTTATATACTACGTCAGGATAATAATTTACTAAGTTACGACGGTTGTTTTACTAGTTGTTCCCTGTCCCGTCGATTCGTCGATGATAATCTTAATAGCTTATACTTTGTAGTTGGAAAATTTAATCAGATCAACGCAATTCTATTCTTTTGCCAATAATTAATCCGATATTTTTTCTTTTTATATAAATATAAATTATTCGTAAGATTAATCAAAGAAATGTTGCAGTTTATACTATGTGAAATTTATCTTATGTAAAGGGTTAAATGTTACATAATATTGCATCTCTTGGTTGAATAAAAGTAACTCTATGTTATTCTATATATATATGTATAGATAAATAGATAGATAGATAGATAAAGAGAAAAAGAGAGAGAGAGAGAGAGAGAGAGAGAGAGAGAGAGAGAGA
>NW_006263426.1:346709-352169 GCF_000469605.1 Apis dorsata
AAGAGAGAGAGAGAATAACACAAAGAGTTACTTTCATTCAACGGAGAGATGCAATATTATGTAACATTTAACCCTTTAAATGAAATAAATTTCACATAGTACAAACTACAATATTTCTTTGATTAATCTTATATAAATATAAAATATATATATATTCTTCTCGTTCGAAAGAAAAAAGAGGGGTTGATCGAGAACATGTACGAAACTTAGGAAGTTGGACGGACGAATAATACGTTCCTGAAGCGAAATGTATATACGGTTGGTTCGAGGAGGATATAAATGAGCGGCAGGAGTCGACAAATCAAGAAAGTATCGACATAAATAAATTGTGGCCCGCTAGGGGGTTTCGCGGTTGTAACTATATGAGGAAAATGGCAGGCTCTAAGTCAGCAATTACCCACATTTCCAGCTCCCTGTGGCTATTATATCTACCTGCCCTCTCTATTTCTCGTTCGATTCCAATTCTACTACAATGCCTTTCAAATAACGTGCAATGGATCATCGTTTATGTAACAAAATCCTACATCATTGTCTTCGCAATCATTTTCAAAATTATAGAAAAAAGAATAATTGGCATTATCTCTATCTGACTTAGAATATCTTGATCAAAAAGAATGTATTCGCGAAAAGAAAAAAAATTATTATTTATTCTTCCGCACTTATTTAATTCACACATTTTCTGATCCATTGATTCATATTTTCTTTTTTTTTTTCAAAAAATAATTGTATTTCGATAATTGTCGAATAATAAAATTAACAAGAGTTTTAGAAAATATTAGAAAATATACCAATCATATTCCAATCATCATTAACATCGTTAACGAATTTATGTAAATCTGTCAATTTTCATTTCCGATTCGAGAAAATCCGTGTAGAATTAGAATTTCGATCGAAATTATTTTAAAAAAAAAATGGTCGCAGATGTTCCTTTCTTTTGACACTCTATCAATCTACCGTCCATTATCAATTTTGAAAGCAGCGATTCGATCTAAATCTCAATTTTGGACCGTCCTATATACACGAGGGTTCGGTGTTTCCACCCCCGCGTGCTCCTTTCGCCCCTCCCCACCATCCCCGACGTTCATCCAGTGAATTACTTCGTTAGTGGCTACCTTCAGAGGGCTGTTAATTCCTGCAGGGCAGATTATACAGATAGGTTTATTGCACTCGTGTCCCAATCTAATGTCCGTAATGCTCCTCCACCCGCTACAACGCTCGCTCGTTGCTTTTCAGGCCTCCCTGAGTTTCCCTACTCACCCTCCTTTCTCTTGGCCAGTTTTCGCTCGAATTTCGATCGAAACGAGCGACAATATTTTTCTTTTTTGTTCGTAAAATTTACGCTACACCTTACGTTAATCAAGTATCAAGAATAAATATAATATGAAGACGAAGACTGACAATGTCTGAAACATATACTTGTAATTTGAATTATTATATTTTTATGAATTCAAAAAAAAGAGATTTATTTGTGAAAGAAAGCAATATTCGAACAATAGAGAGGAAACCAAGTAAATAATAACAAAGTATAACAAGTATATAATAAAATTCAAAATCATGTATCACAATATTCTAATAAACCATCTATCGCTGGAAAATAAAATTTTCACGAACGTGATAGAACATAAAGCATTATATTTCCCTTCACGACAACGATACCGCGCAAGAGAAGAGCGGCATCTTTTCCTTAAGTTCGAATCTCGAGAATATCGATTCGAGAAGAAGTAATTTCGATATCTCGATTAATCAAATCCGTCCATCGATCGAACGGATCGTCGTTTTCTCGTGAATTCTCGGTTGGTAATTCTCGGCCATTCTCGGTTGATGTCCACTTGGCCGGGCTGTCCCCTTCGCTGCCTCTTCCTCACGGGCGGCTGGGCACATCAGCTCCGAAAATTTTGGTAACGAGTTTAGCATTACGCCCGAGACCAGCGGTTCGAGGAGGCGGGAAGGGGGATGAGAAGGAGGAGGAGGAGGGGGAGAAGGGGAGGGGTGTCTGATTTTAATGGCGCGGACTGCGAGCTAATGGGCCACCGATTGTCCAAGCCCATTTAAGTCCGGGCCAGACACGTCTGTCGGCCTCGAAATAATGGCATTCGCCGGACTCATGCGCCCAGATCTCGGCTCTCTCTCCCTCTACCAACGTTTGGACACCGCGCGATAATTTTCGGGAATAATCAGACCGCGTGGTTGCGGGCCTATGCCAAGAATATTAATAACAGGCGCGTAATTAGGCCAATCCGATTTCTAGGGATATTATTTGCGGAACACTGGACGATTTGAGAGAGCTTTCAATGATTGAGATTGTGATGATTTGGTTCGGTATTTTTTTAATATTCGTGCAATGTTAGAGGGATAATATTTTGTATATCGCGCGACTTTTTCGAGTCTTGTCTCATTTATTTTTTTTTTATATGTAATTTTTTATTTAATTATTAAATAGATAGTATTATATAGAATATATTTATTTTAGACTAGTAGATTTCGTAATGTTTATTTTTATTATTTTTTTCAAGTTTGCTGAAATTTTTAGAAAATAATGTTTATTTTTCATACTTTCTTGTTACGTAGATCAATCATCGATCACACTGGAGAATACAAAAAGAAAATGATGATATAAAAATCGAGATATATAAATACACGTAATTTGAATGACAATAAATGAATTGGAATAGAATAATATAGCGAAACAAAAAGACTAATTTATATGAATAATTTCCAATAATTATTTATTAATTATTCGATCATTAATTATCTTAAATACATCATTTTCTTTTGTATAATTAATACTTCGTTCTTGTAATTTATTTCCATTAATTTATAATTGAATTTTGCATCTTTTCTTTTCTTCAAACAAAAATAGTTATACTACAAGAAATTGCATCGATATTATTCCTAAAGCGTAACTAATATAGAGTATAAAATTATTTAAAACACTCTTCAAACGCGTAATCATAATCTTCGAATTTTATACACTTACATTCGATTTAAGATCATCTTTGATGATGAAAATTAAATATCAATTAATAGGATAAACAAAGGACATCTGAATTACCAAGGAAATTGATACAATCGTTACAGAATCCGGGTTGAGAAAGTTCCCAAAAACGTTTTCCACGGACAAAGACGTTCCAGGGACCCGAGTCCACCCCCCTTGTCAGCAATCTCAGGGATGTTTCGAAGCGAGGAGACAGCGTTCCTCTACTCATCCACCGAAATAAATGTTTAAATTCACGCGAAGTTAATTAAAACTAAGCGTAATTATAGCGGCGCTCCTGTATAAACCAAGAGGACCGAGAAGGGGAAGGGGAGGGAGCAAGGAAAATTACCTTTCCTCCGGAGATGAGAAGCTATTTTGTGCCGTGGATATCGTGTCCTTGTGAAAGACTGTATTGTAATAACGAGAGAAAGAGAGAAACAGAGAGAGAGAGAGAGAAAAAGAAAAAGAGAAGAGAGAGAGAGGGAGAAAGAGAGAGAGGCCTGGTATAAGGGAGGAAAAAAGGATTCTGAAAGCAAAGGTTGTTCGTTCTTGAAAAATTCAACGTCATTTCGTGCCCTCCTCCTACGGAGGATTGTTTTATGGAAACAGCAGCGGATAGAGGGGAAAGAGGGGAGTTTGTAAATTTAGATTAACCCGCGGTTTTTCCCTCAATGATTCTCTTGTTTCCTAAAATTTTTCCTTTTTCAATATTCTTCTTCGCTCGAATAATTATTAAATTTCAATGGAGAGCGGCATTATTAGATAGTTTCAAATTTTAAAACGAAAGTTAAAATGTTAAGTAACGTATCGTGGATATTTATATTTGGATTAAATTGATCTGTACAATTGAGTTAGAAATCTTTCAGAAGAAGAATGAAAACTGTGCTGTGTTCATCGAATTTGATTCGAATCATTGATTTCGGGGATAAAAAGAAACGGCAAAATCACGTTTCCGGAGAATTATCGAAGTTCGAAGGAAAAAATCGTGTGAATAATTCGTAGACCGATTTAAACTGTAATGAAAGAAGTGTAGAAAGATAGGTAACCCATTCTTAATTCCTTCGTTATGACAGCAATGAAGCATAACGCGAGTAAATGACATGGCATATTTTCCGAGAGAAACGTTCATTATCGGCGCAGATTTATAATTAATTTTTGCAATGGTTTCAGGGTCATCCGGGTGGAATCGAGTCTTGAAATCGTTCCAGTTCGATGGAGCCTATCTTTTTTTCATCTTGAAGAATCTCGAAGGATCGTTTTAAGAAATATTTTGCTCGAAAATGCAAATTGCATTCAAAATTACAATTATTATTTACCAAATCTTTACCTTAAATTTTATAAAAATATCATACAATTGATTGGCTCGTTTCATCGGATTCAATTCATTTACATCAAATTCAAATGCTAATCGGATTTTCATTTTAATTGCCTGCTCGTTTGGCCCCTTCCTCCGATACCAACATCTCCATTTCCCAACAAAATTTCTTTCTCCCCCCTTTTCTTTTTATACCGGCCGAACGCGTTTCGCTTCCTCGATAAAAACCAAGCCACCCCCTCCATCCTCCCCGAGGGCCGGAGAATCGTCAAAGAATTTTTTCTTTTCTCCCCCTTCTCCCTCAAGGGCACGGTTAAACAGGCGAAAAGAAATATGCGAACGAGGAGAGTTTGTAAGAAAATCATACAATCGCCTTAATGGCTAGAGGGAGAGACCGATGGCCGTAGGCGCATAATGGTGTTGATTACTAATTACAATTATTGGGCAGCGAGGGTACGATCGATCCTCCCCCTATCCAGCTTCGAATACCTTCCCCTCGCCACCACCAGAAGCGTGTTCGAGATCGCGGCCAGCTAATTGCATTATACGTGTCAATATCCTGGAGTAGTTCTCCTTCCAATGGGGTTGGCAACTTCGAGAGGGGATGGGGAGAAGGGGATTATTGGTAAGTTTTTCAGACAATTCTTCTTGGAAAATTGCAAGAATCGATAATTATAACGCGGCTAATAATCGTTGATTACGAAGCGGTATAAATTTGTAAAAACGCTACGATTATTCAACGATCAATAATTAAATATACAAATATAATAATATACGAAATATATTTATTCTTACAAAACTACGGATCGTGATTTTTTTCATTTTCAAAAACGTGATTCAAAATCTTCATAATATTTCGCGATACTTTTTTTTTTTTTAACGAGCGCAGCTTTACGCACCAGCCGAATTTTTGCACGGTGTTTCTGAACGGAATTTCGTTCGTTTTAATATTAATCAATATAATAATAATTTGAAATTTCCAAATCTTAAATTTTTAATCGCAGGATGACGAATATTTTTATAATTCCATTATACGTAATCGTGACAGGAAATTCGAAAAACCGAGACGCGTTCGTCCCCCCATTAATTAATATTAAAACGAACGAAATTCCGTTCAAAAACACCGTGCAAAAATTCGGCTGGTGCGTAAAGCTGCGCTCATTAAAAA
>NW_006263426.1:352637-357663 GCF_000469605.1 Apis dorsata
TAATCGCGACCTTGGCCACTCTCTCCAAGGAGGAATAATTAATTGAACTCGATCGAGAGTTCTCGAAGTGTGTTCCTTGCCCGTGAACGTTTACGCAGAAGAGATTGCGATGAATTAGTGGTACACTTAGAAAAGGTTGTCGCGTATCGGTCGAACGTTGGGTTTCAGTTAACAGCGAACAGGATAAGATTTTATAATTTAGATTTGTAATTGGTTAATGTTTTAACATTCAGAAGTTTATAATTGAAATTGCTCGATCGTGAATTTAATACAAAATTTAAAGAAAAACTTTATCCCTGTAACTCATCGTTCGTCGAAATTTTTTACAATGAGGTATATTTCGATATTAATTCGCGGTATGATATTTCTCGAAAAAAAAAAAAAGTTCATTTTCATTAAAAACGATTGCAAACGCATCGCGGGCTGTTTTTCCGTCTCGTTCTTTCCGTCTCATTATTGTTAAAAAAAAAGTTTTTCCGCGCACGATAAAAACTGTTGACTGTTAAAATATTCAATGTAAATTCATTCACCTTGAATCCTGATGTTGTTCCCGGGGAAAATATCAAGGAATGCCTGTTCCTTTCCCGCGAAAGCGGTAATTTAAAAAAATCGAGGGATTCTGGGAGCAACGAGAGAAGCAACAAGAGACCCCGGTGTATGGTGAATAGACCGGTACACCGTCCGGGATAAAAATCGACGAGCAGGAACGAGTGTAAATGAATGAAAAAGTGGAGCAGAAATATGTCTGTGAAACTGTGGACTGGGAATGGAGAGAAAGAGAGAGAGAGAGAGAGAGAGAGAGAAAGAAAGAGAGAGAGATATAGGAATGTATAACTGAAATGGAGCGAAAGGGGGCGGTAATTGTGAGAGGGAAACGCAGAAGCAGCAGGATGCAGATGCATTGAAAAAGTAACGTGAGAAGCGAACGATGATACGGAGGAAATGATGGAAATATAAGGATCAAAAGCCGGAGAAATAGAAATAAAAAAGAAAGAAAAAGAAAAAAAGAAAAAAGAAAAAAAGAAAAAAAAGAGAGAGAGAGAGAGAGAAAAAAAGAGTGAACGGACGTGGCTGCACACTGGAAGAACACTGAAACAAATGGAAGGAACGGGAGAAATGCATATATAAAATGTAAAAGCCTGCTTTTCAAAATTCCTGACTCGCCACTTGGAGGTACCTTCGTTTCAAGTTTGAAAATTATTCCATGTTAGATATGCCCCGCTTGAATACGTGCATCTGCCTCGGCAATAAAACGTATAAATTGTTCCGCAATGGAAAAAAAAGAAATAAACCGAGAAAGAGGCTGAACGTTACATGAAAGACGAAATTGAATGATATACATATATATATAATAATAAAAATTAAGAGAAGATAAAATTTAATTTATTCTCCTTTTCCATTTTTTAAACTTTACTCTCACTTTCCGAAAATTCTCCTTTCTTTCGATAAACCGGAAACATTCGCCGCCCCTTTTGATAGAAACGAAACGTTTTTCCATCAAAACGTTCGATGATCAATCAAAATTTCGTCTCTTCTTCGAAAGAAAAAGAGAAGGAAAAAAAAAAAGGAAACGAGTAGAGAAAGAGAAAGAGAAACGGAACTCACGCTCTCGGTTTTAACGAGAGCGAGGAGAGGAGAAGGATACCGCGCTTATGCGGTGGCGCTAGCGACAGAGACAGCCGCGCCTCTGGTAAGCGGACACGGAACGAAACGAAAGGGAGGCGGGAGAAGGTGCGAAAAGGATGGCGCGTTTTACACGCAGGCCTTATTTATGCGCACCGGCCGGCGACCTCGGATAAGAGTTTAACACCGCGGCATTATTTATTCGAGTTGGCGCGCGCGCGCACGTTTCTTTTAAAAGTTCCCGTGAAAATGATACCTCCGCGATGAATATAAAACGCACGCCCACGCAACCGACATGCCGACACCGACACTCTCTCCGACGCCCGGCCCTCGGATATTATACGAGGCCCTGTTCACACGCGCGCGATCGGCGTTAACACCTACACGGACATCCGCGGCGGCTGCGGGACAGCGGAGAGAGAGCCAACTGATTGGGGTGGCGATCGTGGCTGGAGAGGTGGGCTGGAGGAGGAGGGGGAGGAGAGGAGGAGTCGGTGTTGCAGGTGTACAGGCCTAACATCCCCTCGAAATCGGAGAATTCTGCTAGGAAGGAGGAAAGAAGCGCCCGGTTTAAAGTTTCGCTTTTCGAGCGCGCCGCGCCGGTTTTGGCGCTCGAGTGGAGGAAGACGTAGAGTTGTTTCTTCTCTTTTCTCAATAGTAACTTTGAACTGCGAAATGCTCTTAGCCAAGATTTGATATACGAATTGATATCGTAAGACACCCCGTGTTAAGAAGTGTTAAGAAGCGTTTGACGCTTACTTTCTAGTTACAAGAACGGTTAAGGAAGATGAATATCGATCGTAGAGAGTAAAAGTTGGGTGTGATAATAAATTTGGATATATTTGGAGATGTTTTTATTTATATATCATTTGCATATTATATGCACGTACTATTCCATGAATGGAATACATTGAAAGGTCAAAGTAGCGGGAAAAATTTCGTGGAACATTGGTTCGTGTTAATGTCGACCGCTTCGTATCATATTGAACCAGATCCAAGATCTGTACTGAATTTCAAGCAACTGTTTCGCGAGAAAATGAAGCATTCGAATGATAACGTGAAACTCGTGTTCAATCAAAGCCGCATACGTGGTACACGTCGAAAATTCAGAGCAGCTGCAGCTTGCTCAATCATTGGCAGATATTAAACGAAGAAGGGAAGGGAAATTGGTTAAAGGAGAATAGAAACGTAATGTTCACCTGTAATTGATGGCGTTTTACCACTTACAGTAATAGCTAAGGCATTAAAGTATGAGACAATCAATACCGAGGTCGTTGTTCGTTGAATGTTGAAAAAGCCGTAGAGGAACGTGCATGGATGTTTGATTTGAAAAATTAGATTGTGATAAATTAATACGTTTTCTTATTAAGTTCCTCGATGTATCGATTTGTCTTGTAATATCGGCGATTATGAATATTTGTAGGAATTGATCGAAAATATTTCATATTAAGAGATGATTTATTTTCTTTCGGGTCTAATAATTTTCTAGATATCCAGTAATTTTATAATTGTTTAGTAGTACTCTAATAATTTCATCTCATTTTTCTATTAAAAATCTTTTTTTTTTCTTTTTACTTTATTTTACTCGTTAAAATCAATTATTATATTACTTTATTATATTGCTCGTAAAAAGCAATTATATGAATTAAAGTTTTTTAATTCCTCATAAAAATTTTATTTTAGATTATTTTTATCATATTTGAACGTTTTGGTTGCAAAGCATAATATAAAGATATAATATCTTGACTACATTTTAAATGTATTAAATGTATTGCAATGTATTAAATTTTAATTTCGCATATTATACTAGATTCGTCAGTGAACTGAATTAATTTTAATTAGTTAGAAACTACTGTATTATTTATTTTAGTTTCACAGTTTGAAATAGATTTAATACATTTACATAAGTGCTATATATAAAACATTATAATTAAAAATTTATTTCATATCGATAAATTTAAATTTAAAAAAAAGTTTTAAGTAAGTATATATTCAAAGAAAGTATTTCCAAAATAATTTCCTTTTTCCTTATTTGTGCAACGCACGTTGGAGCATTGGAAATTCTATGTGTCAACGACTAGTACATGATCTTGAAATAAATGTTTGATGAATAAGAAAAGATAGTGAAAAATTGTATTTAAGTTTGCATCGAAATGAAATACTTTTATAATTATAAATGGATTAAATTTACGGTATACCAATTGCTTATCCGAAAAATTTTTTAATGAAACTGTAAATTTTAAAATGATATTTGATATTTATTATCATGTTTATCTCAATGTTCACTTTTTATTTTTATTCAAAATTCATATCTATTATGCAGTAAAGTTATACAAATTAGTATTCGTAGTAAACTTAAAATATAAAATTTCATTTTATAATTCCTGATCATTTGTAATTTATGAAATCATTGGATTTATATTTCATCTGATATATCTGAGATATATTTAACTATATAAATAAATATATAATTTAGTTTTTATAAAGAACATTAAAAAAATTAAAGATTAAAATCAATGTGTGCAAGTTTTAGAAAAAAAATCTATCTTTTTTATTATTTTTATATGACTTTTTACAGTTTTAATTAAAGAATTTTTTATATTTATAGCAAATCATATACCTCCAATATGACTAATCGATAATTTTAGCATTTGATCGATCAATGAAAATGAATGTCAACGTGTTCTAAATATATACCTTCTTAATTGATTTGATATGATTCGTATATTATTTTATCAACAATAAATATTTCGTATATATAATATTATAATCGTATATATAATATATATATCGTATATATAATATTTCGTATATATATATTCGCATATATAAAATTAAAAGGAAAGGATTTAATACCCGAAATATCCTCATAATAAAAATTTAATAGTCCTATAATTGGAACGACTTTTATAAATAATTTAACACACAGAAATATCTGTTTGTCTCCTCAAAAACTCTGGTATTCCAAGTGATATGAGTCATATGCTTGCTATTTCAGTACGTGAGACTTTTTGTCACATAATAATCCTACCTTGACGGCTATAAATTTTTCTAATTAATGACCGCCACGGTATCGAAAGGAGCAGATACTTTCGCTAATTGGTATCCCAAGAATATAGACCTTTTTTATCTCTTTGAAATTTTAATTCGTGACTCATCGTAGCTTTCATTCTTGATTCATATACGTGAACTATATCTAACAGGATATATAATATTTGCAACTTATGAAATATCCAATTATATTTAATTGCATCGAACGATTTTACAACGGTAAAAGACACGATATTAATAATTATTATATCCTCGATTTCTACGTAAATAGGATCTAATCGGCCGCAATTTATCTACAATTTATCTAAAATATTTATCATCGTAACAGCTTATTTTTTTTTTTTTTTTTTTT
>NW_006263426.1:357912-365744 GCF_000469605.1 Apis dorsata
TTCATATTGAATATTTTATTTCACATTGAATTCAATTATACATTCTGGAATTTATTATCTGTATCTCATTACCTCGAATAACTTTTAATTGCCATGTAACATAATGTTATCAAGAAAATGGAAAAAAAAAAAAAAGAAAAAAAAGAGAGGAAACACGCGATGTCTAATTTTTTTTTTTTTTCCTTATGGAAATTAGATTCAACGCATTTGCATCGAAATGAAAAATATTTCTTTCAAAAACGTAAACAAACTTTATAGAGAAATACCGAGTGTATAAAATTATCTCCATTTAATTATTTAACAAACAACACGATGCAAATGAGATAATTACATGTGCTACGTGTAATCAAAATTTAAAATTATCGCATAGCATATTTTATCATCCTTGACTGAAACAGATAAGCTAGGAAAAAAAAAAAAAAAAAAAAAAAAAAAAAAAAAAAGAACAGTATTTATAAACTGATCTATCCACTAAACTAAAACACCTGATCTTATTGCTCTGATCTTTCGCTCATACCACCTTTCTTATGCGAACAAAATACGCAACGCTTGTTCCTTATTTTCTCCGTGTTTCCGTCCCCGTTCCGGTTATAGTGGCTCGTCGCAGCCCAGATCGAGTGATTACGCGAATCCTCGACTGCGAATAAAATGCGTATAATTGCGGCAAACCGTTCGAACGCAGGCAATAATAACACCCTCGAGATACGAGCACGGCTTAATATATTCATTTCGAGACACGTTTGACAATTAAAAAGGCACGCTTAGGTTTCCTCTCCATACCGATGGAAGACGACTCGCTAGACCAGGGTCTCCCAGTCAATTTTTCGAGTCGAGACCCAACATCGATTCCAATATTCCAAAGTTATTGATATATTTCTGATAAAAAGAATCCTAACTCTGTACGATATTTTAAAAGAAAGTGTTTGAAAAGAATAGAAATTGTTAGTTAGAAAATAATATATATATATATATATATATATTCTGGATCTTTTTTTTCCAAGATTTTACAAAAACAAGTTGAGGATCACTGAGCTAGGTGATCAAAACGTGGCCATGTTAATCATAAATATAAGTGTTTATGGGAGTAACCGTCTCTTACTTTAGCGAACTTGTTCGCTGCTCTGTTTAATATGCCGTGCGTGTTGGAATGTTTTAGAATGGAATCGAGGCGATAAGTTTTCGAGAAGAGAGAGATCTTCTCGATATCGATTCTAATAATTATGGTTAAATTAATAAAACGATATACGATTCATTATATTATAATTTTATTCGAGAAGATTTTATTGGAAAAGATTTCGCCCTTCTTTTCCATTTATACACAAATGAAAATACTCTACTTCATGATGACAGATGAATCTCACTCGTTTCCACTTTGCGTTAATCTTTGATCCGTTGAACGGATGAAAAATTTATTTGATAACAGCATTCGAAAGTTATATTCGGAATTTTATTCGGTTAATTATACGCATTTTGCATAGAACGTTGTTTCTAAATTCAAGAGTGTAGGCTTTCTTGCGACCAATTTGCAGTTATAAATTCGTACGTTTATTTATGTCGAGAGTTTCGTTTATATATATTATACGACTATTCTTATTTTTCGCAATATTTAGTTTCGTTAATTTACACTTTGAGATGTATGTGATTGACAATCAATCGGTAGTTCCACAGTCGTGAATCTTTCATCGATTTTCAATTCTGCTTTTCGAAACTATATTTAAAACTATTCTATTAAAAGAAAATTTCTATTATTCGAATCGAGTAATTTTTGTGTTATGGATATACAGAGAATAACGTTGGGAATGCGCTTGAGATATGTAGATGCGCGTGTTAAATGCGGCCTCGCCGCAAGTTTGGATACGGGCACGGAATATCGTTGAACAGCACGCAACCAAGAGTTTGTATACCTTAAATAGTCCACCCTAATTCCGGCCAACGTCTCTATCAAGAAGGACTGCTTGGAATTAATAGATAGCTCAGAAATGCCTCGGCTCTCACAACTTTGTCAAATAGTTCGACTATCATATTGTATTAGTTTGAAATAACTTGGCGACTCTTCCACAAACAATTTCAACCTTCGTATTTATAATTCGCGTTAAATAATTTCTTCGAAATTTTTTTTTTTTTAGAAAATTTCATTTCCAAGCTGTTAAAAATTGAGATAAAACGAATCTATTTGATTGAGAATTTTTCCTGAAATTATTAGCAATATCTATTCCAATTCTTTTCCTCAGTTTCCACAAAAATAAAATAATCTTCGTTGCAATCTACGCATTCGAAGAATTCATTAATTCGATCGAAAATTTAATCTCGAGTAGTACTTCGTTCTATCTTTTCTCATAATTAAATAATGTAAAAAAAAAAAAAAAAAGAAAAAAAGGAAAAGATGAGATAGAAATTAAATAATTGCAAAAATATATTTATCTTCGTTTATCAAAGATCGATCAACAGCGGAACCGCAATCTTGTTTACTCGAGATTCGATAATCAATGTGTACCGAGCACACGTCGGCGAATCCTCGTGTAATTAGAAGAGCAGATGCTGGCAGGAATTATTAGCGAGTATTAAGCGGTACCGCGACGCATCGGACACGGAATATCGTCGAGGCTCACGCGAACCGAACACATATCGGGTCTAATGCGAAGCTACATCTTCATTCGAGCCCCGACCCTCAGCCCTTACCCTGGTCGACTGGGTAAACAGCGAATTTGCTCCGTATATGTCGTGTACCGGGCGTGTACCGGCTGTCAACAGCCTCTATTTCCATACAGTAGCCGTGTTCCAGCATTTTATAGACTTGTATGATGGTAACTTTAAGTATGAGCGCGTGATCCCTTTTCATTCGTATTGTATACTTTTTATGGAAAGGGTTCGATGAGAAAAAGGAAAAAAAATTGTATGCAATAGATATTGTATAAATATAATAGTAAATAAAATCGATAATTTAAAGAAATGTAATTTTTTTCGAATGAAATTAAAGATAGATTTGCAATTTCTTTGGAATTTTATTTCTATTTTGTAAATTCAGAGGTATTTTTTTTTTTTTTTTTCCTTTAGAAAACGTAGATATCAGGATAGAAGGGATGACATAACGAATATATTGCAGAAACTAATTAATGTTAAAAATAAGAAAAATTGATGCAGATATGGCACGTAATCCTATTTCTCATTTGTATTTCAAACTATATATATATGTATATATAAGGAACACGCACTTACTTTATATTACTGCATTCAAAGGTAATCACTTAAAATAATGAACTTTTTATTGCATGAAATGTTTCCCTTGATACGTTCATGAATTATGAATGTTGTTAAGCGGAAAGGTTCGTGTGTTAAGAAAAAGTCTACTTAACTTCAAAGTTATGACTTTGAGATTAACATTTGATCGAAACTATTTATGAAATGGTAATTAAAATAAAGTATTTTTTTCCGTGAGAAACTTTCAAATTAAAAACAAAACAAAAATGCTCTCGAAGAGCCATCGAGGGAATTAGATAGAAAAAAAAAAAATTAAGGGAAAATTATTCGACCAGCGTTGAAAAAAAATTGTAATTTAAACTTGGCTCATAGAAGAGAGATGGGAGGGAGGGAGGTGAGGAAAAAAAAAAAGAAGGCGAATGAAGAGGCGGGGCACACCCCTCATCGCCCTTGTCGTCGACATCTCTGGCACCGCATTTAGCGTTCATTAAATAAACCGCCCCTTCCGTATCCACCCTCTCCCGTCTGTCTCAGCGCACGTCACTCACACGGTACAAAGTTTAATTGATCAATGATAAAGTTTATCGATCATTTCGAATTCATTTAACTTCGGTATTAGTTTATAGCGCGGGCAAGACGTGGCTTGGACGGTTATACGTGCATAGCTTACGAGTGTGCCACCCTTGTGAATTGCGCGCGCTTATGCGGGAAGAATCGACAAGAATTTTCATTTTCCCGTCATATTTGAATTTTAACAAACTTCGAGAGAACGATCCACGAAATTTCGATTAACTTTTCGATTAATTAATTGGAGAGCATCAGGATAGCTCGATATTTTTCATCTTTAATGTATATATTCCGATACTGCACGATAATAAATCTAATAATTCGAGACGTAGAGATCTCTCGTCTTATCGAAAGGTGAATAAGAAAAGGGAGAAAAATAAAAAAACAAAACAAGTCCATTTACTTCCAATCAGCCCGATCCCGTCCTGGAAGCGGTCGAAAAAACAACCCCCCTCCCCCCTCAAAATCGATTAATTCGCGAAGATAACCGAGGCTTGACTGGACCAGCCTCCCTCCACCCGTTCCTCGACAACATCCCTCATTCAGCGGCTCTTTCAACCGGCCTCCCTGAAACCGCTCCCTGACGTCCGTTGCCCGTATCCCCTGGCCTCCCCTCCCTCCATCTCGCTCCATCCTCCATCGAAGCCTCGGCCTCTTTCAATGAACAGGCCGAAAACTTGGCCTGAATGCCTCGGCCGCTCTGATATTAGTTAATACTTAATTCAAGGCGGAGATCCCCGCCTCAAAGCCCCGCCATCGCCCTTTATTTCAAATCTATCGCGCGCAACTTATATTTTCATTAGCCTTTCAGGGGCCCCGTAGGGGCCAAGGGCTCCGTTCCACCGTTCCACCTGTGCCCGCTTCCCATTTTCTTCTGCCCTCCAGCAGCGCGCCGCAAAGATCCGCACACCCACGCAGCTGCGTCTTTTTATTTCGTTAGCGGATTTGCGGAAGGCGATCGCTCGCCAAGAGGAGCCGAAGAGCGCGGCGTACGTATTTGTGGTGTATTTGGGATGATCGGCGAAAAGGGTGATTCGAGAGAGATGGAACTCTTTCGAGAGTTTACTCCGAAGAGGATTTTCTTTTGGTATTTCAGAATCTTTTAATGATAGAAATAAAAAGGCGCAAGTACCGATAATATATTTAATATATTCAATATATTGATGTTTGATTGATTTTGAAAAAATAAGATAAATTTTTAGTTGTACTTCTATCTATTAATCTTTGATTTAATAGATTAAATAAATAAGGTATATTTATTTTCGTTTATGAAAAATTCAAATATGAAAATACACGAGAAGTGGACGTATCAAAGATATACAAAAATTCGAAAATTGTTGTGGAACGTTATCGTTTCTCTCGATCGAATAAGAAGGAAAAGATTTACATCGCGCATTTTTAATCGTGGTATTTAGTTCCACCTTTTTCCATACTTAACAACAGCGGTAAATAATTAGAGACAGAGCGAGCAACAGCCCCCTTATTGCCCTATAGAAAAATTCTTTCAACGTTTCAGCATTCAACAATTCACCACTCTCGCATCCATTATCACGCGCAAAAGAATAAAGGAAGCGTGGTATTTCCCTCTAAAACTCCGTCACCTTGTGCGAAATATATGCACCGATTTTACCATACAAAGACACGCTTCCCTCCAAGAGGTAGAGGGTTTCAAAGCTTGGAATCGCATAGGGAGAGGCGTAATTCCGGGTAAACGATATTCAAATTCAGCGCCGGCATTGTCGGGCAAATTAGTTGTAGCTGGCTGCCACCACTTTTGACGTACCGCTATTCACCCGCTATTTTGTCATTTCAAAATAGCCAACCGTGCACTTCTCCACGGTGGACAATATTACTTCTGAAACTTCTCGAAATGTACATTGTGTCCACCGCATTAAAATTCGTGCCGGAAGATAGCCGTGAAATAGAATCGGGCTTTCTTCCTCTCCTCGGCCAAATAATCCTAAGATTATTTATGATCATCTCCGTGAAATGACGACCGATCCATAAGCATACTAATTTATATTGATCGTTTTCAGAAACTTGGCTCAACGACGGAGGCGCCCCCCTTCCCAACTTGGCCAATTCCCGCCTTTTACTTTCTCCTCTCCCGTATCCGCCTTTTTCGTCTCCACGACGCGACGTTTCCTCTTGATTGGAGGGCTGCATGTCGTGGCCTGAGACTCGTCTACGTCGCCTTTGTCGTCGTCGTCGTCGTCGTCGTCGTGGATTTCGTTCGCGGATCGTAATTCACCTGCTACTGGAAATCGTTAACAACCGGGCAAAATGAAAGGCGCAGAGACATCGAGGAAACGTATCGGTTTGGATCGGAAACGAAGACGAAGCGGGAAGTAATTTTTCATTCCGATCTTATTTCTTGATTTCTTCTTTTTTGATTTTGATTCGCGTTTCGTGAATATTGTAAATTAGAGTTTTGCAAGAGAATGTACATTTAGAAATGGAATTGATTCTGACTGTTTCAATTTTGCAATAGAATCATATTTCTATTTTAATGGATGGAAGGAAGCGATAGTTGTAACATGTTTAGTTTACATCGAGAAATATATACGCTATTAAAATTTTAGATTTTTTTTAGATTTCAAATTACAGATGGAATGTTAGATAAAATGGTACACAGGTATAATAGAAACGAGAATTGAACGTGGGCATAGATGAAATCAATTCGATTCAATATGATTTAAAGGACATTACATGTAATATGCAAATGTTTACTTTAAATTACACATAAAATAATAAATTAGATGTAGAAATATCTAATCATAACTAATTTGAAATTTTAATAACTATAACTAAACTTTAGTTATTTGACTAAAAATTTCCATTTGATATTTACAATCAGTTTTTATATGATTTTATATGAGATTATATATAAATATTTCTAATTTCAATGTATTTTATAATTCAACTTTCTTACAAAATAACAAAATATTTTAACATTTAATATTAGATAAAATCTGTAATTTTAGAACGTTGTGCAAATGTCTATTAATATTCATATTACAGATATTCCTATTAATTCAATATAAAATAAAATTACATAAACTACTTATAAAACCGTACAATATTCCGTCCATTAACATTTTTAATCAATAAATTTCAAATTAGTCACAAATATTTCCAATAAAAATAAATTAAATATATTTATCGACAAAAAGAACAGAGAACCCTATATATATATTATTTTTTGTACACGTGAAATTACTTACGAAAGCCGTTGAAGAAAAATAGTGCAATGATCAAATACATATATAAAAGTGTCATCGAGGCTCAAAAACCGATACGATTCCTTACAAGCACCGTCACGCAACGGTACCTATCGCTATCTATTAAATTGTCACCATCGAATCAGCACCGGCGAAAAAAAGCCATCCCGTCCGGCGCACCTGCCAGTAACCATCAGATCCCAAGAAACGACGATAAGGAAGGCCGGCTATCCGCCGATATCTTTTTTGCGATATCGATTTTCCAGCCAGGTCTCTTCTTCATTCATCGAAACCGCCATGTTCTACCAGTTTTACCTCTTAACCCGGCAACCGGGCGCACCGATCCCGAGAA
The DNA here is from genome assembly GCF_000469605.1 of Apis dorsata. Classification (NCBI taxonomy): domain Eukaryota; kingdom Metazoa; phylum Arthropoda; class Insecta; order Hymenoptera; family Apidae; genus Apis; species Apis dorsata. The sequence continues at coordinate 365,251 of NW_006263426.1, forward strand.
AACAGTTCCATTCCATACAGCTCGCCATAAAGAACACTTGGACCATAACAGAAGGCAACAGCTTCAGGAATTAGCTCCCATTCAAGTTTCCTCTTTGCCCCGTGTATGGCATTATGAACATTCGCGACGTCACGATTATGAACACCTTCCGCTCCGATACCGTTGCTTTTCTTCATCCTTGTTACATACCGCTGCCACAGGTGTGCATCGCTCATAAACTAACGCCTTAGTTGGATCATCCGGCTAATGCACTCCCGATGATAAAGATACGTAATATTTGGAACGGCCTTCCTTCTTCGTGTCTGCACCTCTTTTTTTCCCTTTCCTTTCTTTCCTTTCGATGTATCTTCCATCTCTATATTCTCTTTTTCCTCTAATCCATTCGTTAAATATTCATAAGCGTATCGCAACTGTTTCTTTCGAAAGGAATCGTGATGCAAGGTAGGGGACGAAGAAAGATAGATCAACGGAGGGGAGTTGCTCGTTAATGGCTC
>NW_006263426.1:365799-366121 GCF_000469605.1 Apis dorsata
GGTCTTCGAGCAATAACGGTACGATTAAATATCGTTCGACGATCCTTTCGATGAATCGTTGCACGTCCCGTGGTAACGGTCGGTTCGAGCGCGATCGGTGAACCGTTTTATATTGTGTATACCGTATATCTTGGACGAGATTTCGTTCATTTTGAAAAGTTAAATAAACTTAAACTTTTTTTGTTTTGGTTGAATGGAGGAATGGATTTGAAATCGAGATGCTTTAGACTATGAGAATCGAAACGAAAGATATATTTAGTTAAAACTTCTTCTGTTAGAGTGTCTTTTTTAATTTCTTTCTTTTTTTTTTTTTTTTTTTTTT
>NW_006263426.1:366189-368780 GCF_000469605.1 Apis dorsata
TTGTTTATTCTGTTCTATCGTCTTCTTACATCTCTCAGAAATTCCAAAATTTTTGGAGTTTATTTACAAAATATTGCTCGAGGTGCGTTTTTATTTCGCTTGCTCAATATAGTATTTCGATAACTCAACAAACTGGGTTTCCTTTCAGAAAAAAAGAGAAAAAAAAAAAAGAACCACATTCCACGTTCCACGTTTCACTTTCCAAAACGATAAAAAATTCTTTACAACCCTCTCCTCTCCACGCTCCGTCTCCGAACGAAGAGAGATAACAGTCTCAAAGATGGAGAAGGTGGTCAGTTCACCCATTTAACCCACATCCGGCCAGCTTCCACGTGGGCCAGCTCGGTGAATTATAGGAGCTCGCGTCGAGACGTCAAATCACGCCCATCCAGGACGCGTTTCGGCTTCCAAAAGGCCCACCCCCAAAGGGTTGGCACCTACCTGGGCGTGAAAGATCCTTCCGAGATCTCGTTCTTAAGGGTTCCCACGAGCCAGCGTCACTTTTACGGGCCACGCATTTACCATGTTAATGGGTGGATCCCCTTCAACTCGTTATGGAATTATCATCGGCTGTCCCCAAAATGCGATGGCTTAGTCGCCGTCTATCCCCTTCTCGTCGGTGCTTATCTCGCGCCGTGACCAAGTATGAGCACCAATTATAATAAATACCAATTAACAGGGCGCAGGCGCCATTACCGTTGAAAACCTGTTCCAGGGCTGCTGCATCCTGTTGACAAACGGCCGGTTCCTGCGCACAATCCACCGCTTTGACGCGAGCCGGCCCTCCTTGCTTTCCAGATTGAATTAGTGCCCCGCTGACTTTATATTCGGCCACTTATGTGGTCCACTTATTTTTCCAAGATTTAATTCGAAGATGTATAAGAAAGAAGATTTTGTTCGATTTATCTTATATTTTGTCCTATACTCGATAATAATTTAATTTCTCCGAATAAAGATACAGGACAACGAGATGAATTTTTTAAAATATCATTTCAATAGAATATATACGTACAGTAATTGATAGACCTATCGTTTCGACAATTTTCGTACTCTTTACTACCTAAACTCTGAAGCAAAATTTTCGATAAATTTTCATCAAAATGCGATTTCAACAATCTCTGAGAAACGATTGAGAAGGTCATCGAGAGACCCATGTCCGATCTATATCCATAACCATACTTGGCCAATTCGATCATTCAGACGGAAGGAAGCACGGAACGGAGTGGAAAAATTGGCAGACCGCTAACGATCCTTGGATCGTCGGATGATCCGAGGCACAGCTCGGAGCGTCGGTGTGCGTCCGACAGGGGAGGAGGAGGAGGAGGAGGGGAGGCAAGGATGCGGCAGGAGGCAGGACACCCATCACAGTTTACCGCGTGGGATTTCACCGTGGCGTGGAATCAAGCGTGGAAGCCGGGGAATAGGCTCGCAGAGGCAGACAGCCAGAGTGACTTCTCGTTGTCGCAGCATCGGGGATCGGCCTTCGAAACGAAACGGAACATGCGTCACATAAATTGTCTCCCTGTCTGGCCCGGGTGAAAGCTGGATTTGTTACACTTTGCACTCAACCAGGACGTCTAGGCCCCGGCTGATTCCATCCGCTGATGCTGCTCTCCTTCAGGTTAGGAATCCATCCTCGCGATCGTGTCCCCCCCTCCTCCTCCCGGTTTTCTCATCCCTCTAACCCTTCCCTTCACTCCACCGTCAGCCTCATTATCTATCCGGAGCCCTCCTCCCCGACTGTCATCCGTCCACCCGATATGCGCCCCTCTCCTCTTCGGCACCGAGCTCTGAGAGCTGTGCGCGGACTGTCTTCCACGGGCTTGCCACCTGTCCTTTATACCCGGATCCAGATATTTCTCGACCACGGAATCCGGCCGAGCCGGCCTCTGTTATTGACGATCCGGCCCGACAATGAACCGAATACGAACGCTTCACAAACCCTTTCGGGAACCCCCTCTTTACAGAAGAGGAGCACGAAAGTGTCGGGGAAATCGGGGAATAGTTTTGGGATGGATGGATTGCACGGGACAGAAGTTTTTTTCTCGAAAATTTCTGGGAGTGTGGATCCGTCTTTCGTCCCGAAGATTGGTGTTTTTCTTTTGGATCAGGAAGTCGAATGCGATTAATTGTATATATCTAAAAGGAAGGAGTTTGGAAGGAGTTTAGAGAAGGAAGAGTTCCATTGTTAGACGTTACGATGTGCTCTAAAACGATTCTAAAATAAACCGTTCGATCCAATTCAAGTTTAATAAGATTGCGTTGACAGCGATCGCCAGATCAGAAACTCCACACGATATTTTCGGCGAATTCAGTACATTTATCGTTGAATCGACAGCTCCAGTGTCAGATTTGGCAGCTGTAATCGACGGCCAATATATATTATCAATCGATTCCGAATCACCTCTCATCAAACTTAATAAGTTAACCCATTACAGAAAAAAAATCTCTATAATATTAGATCTCGCACACTTAAAATATTCTCAACGAAAACGATATCTCTCCAATTTCACTACTCGAAACTTTCTCTCGCCCATCTTCCCACCTTCTCTTCAAATTATTCTCAAAAAAGAAAAAAAAAAAAAAAAAAA
>NW_006263426.1:368985-369674 GCF_000469605.1 Apis dorsata
TGTTGTTGGCGGAGCAAAGGGGATACGCAAAAGTGGGTACGCCGGTGTCAACGCTCGTTATGGCGTTGCGCGACGCGGGGTGCTGGGGTTGGCACGAGGGACAACATGCCATATCGGAGACACCTGTTAGTGGCAGCGGCGACCGATGTGGCCTGGACCGGGCTATAAACGTATCGCGGCCTGTATGAATAGGGCTGCGCTCACGAGGAGAGGCATGCCGGGAATTAAAAGCGCGTTGTCATATTATAATCGTATTATGGCGAGCTCGGACCCGACCCCGCAAAAACGGCCATGCCGGCGACGTCACGCCACGAAGGTCGGCCGCCACTCGATGCAGCGTGAACACCTACACTGCCCAACCCTCCTCCCTCCTCTTCGCCATATTGTTCGCTCGCGGAAACAATTTTTTTTCTTTCGAACGGGATGATCGATCTTAGGGAAAATTTTATTAAATCGCGACTCGTCGTAATTTATTATACCGCTGGTTATATTGAAGTAATTCTTCAGATATTTTTCGAATTATCATTTATTCTCTAATTCATAATCGCATGTATTCACAGTATGGAATCGTATCCGGAAGTTTTTCTTTCGCTTGGTTTGGAAAAAAAAAAAAAAGAAAAAACCGACAACCCTCCGAATCGTTCTGGACAAACTGTAACCGATCGCCGGCAACGTCCGGTAAACATTTC
>NW_006263426.1:369711-371328 GCF_000469605.1 Apis dorsata
CCGATCAGAGCAGATCCGCACGAGACACAAGAAAAAGGTTGGAGCCAGTCCGCGACACCGTGCACCACCACGAACGAGGAACACTCTGGCAACAACAAGCGTAATATCCTTTGTCGCGAGCGGGATCCGTGCGTTATTCCACAGAGCGTTTCGATTTAACGCACAAATGGCTCTCTGTACGGCCACGGTATGTCGAGAGAGCGGAGAAAGAGCGAGAGAGAGCGAGAGACAGAGAGAGAGAGAGAGAGAGAGAGGGCCGGGGTTGGATCCGGTATCCCGGTCCTTTGATATCCATCGATGAAACGATTTATCTCTGTCCGCGTGCACTTTCAATCCGACCAGGACACCTCTCCATCGGGACAACCAGAACGCGAGTACCGAAGGCGAACGTTTCTGCATCCCGACCATCGTACCACGGGATCGCGACGAGTTTTACCAATTGCTTCGACCATACGTCGATCAACGTTGATTATATCCCTTTCTTTCTTTCTTTTTCTCTTCCTTTCCTTCCTCCTCCTCCCTCTCTTTTCATCGACAACAACTTTTCTCGAAGGATCAGAGGGTGGATAATTTCGAATCCTTATATCAATTTCTAATAGAGAGATCTATACTTCGTCTTCGAGAAAGACGAAATGAAAAATCTCGTACAAATACTCTCTCTCGTATAATATTTCGGACCAAGAATCAAGAATTTTCTATATATATATATATATATATATACAACATATTGCAACATCTTCCATCTATCCGTTGCCGTTCAATTTCTTTTCGTTACATTCGCGAACGACGTTCCAAATCTCGTCAAATTCGAATTTCCCGCCGCGCAGCGGATACTACGGGTAGTACACCAAGGGCGACGATGCGGAGGGATGGAGGCGGCCTTTGTCGGGCCCCCGCAGTTATGTCGTCGCGTCGGGGCATAACGATATGACGGGAGCATATTTTATGCGCGAAGGATCGGCGGTTGCTGGCAAGGAGGAGGAGGAGGAGGAGGGGGAGGAGGAGGATTCCTACGGGGGCGATGTAAATCAGCGCCGGGCCCCAGTGATGACATCCGGTGACGCAAGGACCGCAGAGGGGGGAGAGGGGCCCGGCTCGGGGGACCCGGTCCCCGCGGCCGCATTATTACATACGAGCGGAGCGGAGAGCGGACACCGCATACCGTCCTAATATGCCGGCCTACCGTGTGCGCCTTTGGCAGTCGTCCCAGTGAGCCTTTGTCGTTGAGGAAAGCCGACTGACTGTATATTACGTCGCGATGTAACGCGGCAGGAATGTCTACTTGTCTTTGCTTCGGTTTCGCGGCGGCAACGGCGGCGACCTTGGAGGAAGTTTGGCCGGCCCGGGTCTCCACGATTCTTCGAGGTAACGAGGATTCGAAATTTTCGCCAACGGGGCGAAGGGAGAAGAGCGTTGCGACGAAGAGTTTTAGCTTTGGGTTTCGAAGGTAGAGTATGTACAGAGTTGTATTTGTTACAATTGGTCGAGGATTCTTTGGTATTTTTTTGCGTAATCTTAAGAGGGTGTGTTGAATTAAAATTTTTTATAGGGAAATAAATTTGGAAGGATTGTTGGATTTGATTTAAATTTTACTTTTCTTTTTTTTTTTTTTTTTGG
>NW_006263426.1:371427-375295 GCF_000469605.1 Apis dorsata
ATATTTAATTTGGTCTAGTATTTTTCAAGGTTTCTTATTGGTTGTTGATCTTGTTTTATTTAGTTGGTTTCTATCGATACAAATACGAATGTTATTTGTTGTTTTAGTTTAATATTTTCTAGGAGAAGAAGTTTTTCAATATTTTTCATATTTTCTGTGATTATTTTTTTTTTTTTTTATAGGTATAAAAGAGATATTTGGAAGTGTAAAAAATATCTACCGGTAGGATATGTTTCGCGCACGTACAAAGCACAAAATATCCTTTTGTATTCTTTGAAGTGGTAATTTTTCTTTTTTTACACACTGCCCATTTTGTTTCATTTTACACTTTTGACCGTGTCACGTTTTTCTGCTGTGTTAATTTTATTCGAACGAGAGTACAAAGAATTTGCTGATGAAAAACGATAGTACAGAATACAGAACCTTTATTTTTTGAATGTATTTATTTACTTTCTCCGCCTGCTTTTACAAAAACTGAATGACGTTTAACGCACGTGCGGCACAACATTTCGCATTACCATTCAAATATATTGAAATTCAAAAAAATAAAGATTTGTTTAATTAAAAACAACATAAATCCAGTTAAAAATAGAATTAACAAAGTGACAAACACGAAAACATTGCCGAAGAATTAGAAAGAAAAAAAAAAAATTGGAAATCTAACGATTGATTTAACCGCTAAAAATAACAGTATAAAATTGAAAGAACGCTAAAAGGACACGAAATTGTATTTTACTTGAAAGCAAATAGAAAAATAATCGTAAATAGCAAAAGAGTTTAGAGATTATCGCCAAATTTAAAAAAAATAGAAGAATCGAAGAATCTCTAAATTAATTACATTATCATCGTCGTCGTGTGAAGAATATTTAAATATCATCGGATAAACTCTCGTTCAATCAAACTATTAAAAGACTATTAAATTTATATTACGATTTATGACGATAAATGTAACAAGTAATCTATACATAGCTCAAAACAAAAAGAAAAAAGATATCCCATATTACGAATGGCAGAAATATTTCTATAAAATATCTACGTGTCGATTATGCAAGTATAACACTTATCACACGACACGTATCATCGCGTTATTCTTATGCATAATATTAATAAATATCAATAAATATTCGATACGTCGATAAAAGCGCATGAAACGGAGATAAGACCGAAACAAGAATTCTCTCTTAGAGAAATTAATTTCTAGAAAATTCTTTCAGCGTCGGTCAACGGTTGAATAGAACTTGAACCATTAACGGTCTTTTAATTGACACGAATTAATTTACGATGCGCTAACCACCCAGAGCCAAGGTTCCGAGATGGCGATATGGCTTTACGTCGTTGGCTGCCGGCATTATACGATTGATTTATCGCTTATAAAAAGGATTCTTATCGCGTTAATAGCATTAAGTTGTAATCGAAAGAGACGTGTACGAAAGTAATTATTCTGTCATCACGCTTTCACGGGATGATTAAATCATTAAATCATAATCTCTTTTCATTTATTCCGCTTCTTTGCTTTAAATACAAGAGACAGAGAAAAAAAAGTGCATACAAGAGTATTTTAGAAAATAATTTCCTTCCAACATTATCCTATTCGCTTCAACTTTAAACTTCAGTCTTAAAATTAATCTGCGTAACAGCAGTGTCGGAGGTGCAGTAAAAGGGAGAGGCTTAGCTATTTACCAATGGAATTAAGCTTACGATCGGGTGAGCAAAAGTGAGCAGAATGTCCAAAGAACGAGCGTCGATCGACGACTTTGCTTCGTCTATTTGAACGTGACGAGAGGAGAGGAGAGGAGAGGAGAGGAGAGAAGGGAGGGGAAGGAGAACAAATTGGCCGCACGGTTCGATCGGTAGCGCGGCTTGTACGATTTTATTTGGAACGAGGATCGAAACGGTTTCGGAATCGGACGTGTCCGCGGCGGCTATGGACGTGGAGGAACGAAGAGTAGAGTCGCATGGTCGGTCTCGTCTCGCGGTCGTAGTCCTGGCACGAGAGTGCCTCGTTTTGCAATAGAATTGTCGCCGCACCGCCGGGCTTTAACGAGTTAAAAAGGCGAATCTCGTTACGACTCGTATAAATGATGCTGACAAAAATGGCGGAGCGGCAATAAATTTATAGACCGAGCCGCTTCGTCTACCTCATACGGCCGCGGTCGTTAACGACCGCCTCCTTATGGGGGAGCCAGTTCTCATTACGAATGCAAACGGACTGCCGGTAATTTTCAATTGTTTCCTTGCCCAGAAACCTCGCAAAAACCGTCTCACCTTCGGGACGAGGAAAGCGAAACGGGATCGAAAACCGTCGCTAAAACATGCGGGCAATACGGTTATTGCCTGTGCAACTGGATCTGGTAAATCGCGATCATGCGACGATACGTGTTATTGCTTCAAATTGGAACTGAATATATTGCGGTATTATTATACATATGGGATGCTTCATTTTAATGCGAGCAATTTGAGATCCGTGGTCGAAAGGTTCTTTGATATAAATAAATATCTTCTTTCTTTTCTTTTCTTTTCTTTTTTTTTTTTTTTTCTCACTGTCATTACATTTGTTGCAGGTTATGGACATTGTGGTTATGGACAGTTGCGATAAGAAAGTAATATCGTGTATATGAATAATAATTTTATACTGCATTCAACGAATATTTCTAGTAATTCTAGATACGATAAGAAACAAGTATCTCAATTTAATGAAGTGAGTTCGATAGAAGTAAAGTGATTTGTAATAAATTTATTCGTTCGAGTTTTTATTTTTTAGATTCGGTCGGACAGTAGATGCATAGTTTTAAAAAAAAAGTTGAATTTTTAAGATATTTCAATATTACGTGAATTCGAATACAACGATTCGAACGATGAAACATTGCGTGAAGTTTCATTTATTATAATACACATTCGAGCATTATTTTATTCGAAAGGAGAACAATAGTAGTATGCTCGTTTCTTTTTGCTTGGGTAAAACCTTCGGTAAAATTACAGTTGCCCGTTCTGCAGCTGTGCGTTAACTGCTTGTTCAGTGATCAACTCATGATGCATAATAAACACCTATAATGCAATACCATCGAATGCACTGCATAATTTGACGTGAAGGAAGATCCAACTTGCAAGTAAATATTGACGATCCGCTTCGCATACGAAACAATATTTTTCTACGTTTTTATATACCACATTTCCGTATATGTATATAAAAATTTAAAATATCTTTTTCCCTTAATTTCGAAACATTCAATCCATACTAAGTCCGATAACCAAGCACAATATTTCAATTTTCAAAATAGTTTTGGAACAATGGTTGAAATCCTCATCATCGATAAGAAGGTAAGAACGATCTATATTTAAATTACTATACATTTTTTTTCCATTCCAATAATCCAAATCCTATAATTCGATTTTCAAAATCATCCGGTTTCGATCATTAGGAGATAAGAACGAATTATCATATTCAACTCTAATCCACTCCAACTACGAAATACAGTACGATCGCAACTCGATCCTCCAAATCATTCGATCAACAACTATCGAACCCTCTCTCCTCACCGATAACTCTGCAACAACTACTATTACATACCGTAAATACCGTATACAAATATATCACCTTAATTTCCCTGTTGGAACCAAAAAAAAAAAAAAAACAAAAAATCTCGAAAAATTTTAATCCATCCCAATTCCAATAATCGAATACAATACTCGACCGAGTGCAATACTCGACCTTCAAAATCATCGGGAACAACGGAACGGGTCGTCCTCCCCGTCATCGGTGGGGAGGCAGGAGCGGTGTACGACCGATATTCACCCTCTCCGCGATTCCAGTCAATCGCAATCATTGAAACCGGATTGCGATCCGGCCCTTCTCTCTCTCTCTCTCTCT
>NW_006263426.1:376038-379220 GCF_000469605.1 Apis dorsata
ATGACACGACCGATATAAGCATTTTTCGAAATTTTTTAATTTTTTTTTGTTCTTTCGTTTCTATATTGTTTCTCTTTTTTCTTTTCTTGTTATTATTAATTCTGTTTCAATTTTAAGGGAAGGAGTTGACGTTCGTCATGCGTCACGTTTTTCTACGAGAGAATCCGTAGCGTGGAAAGCGAGGGAGACGAAGGAATTCTTCTCCGTTGTTTGCCGACAACGCGTTTCAAAAACGCGACAGCTGGAATTATATATATTATATATCGCGCAGCATCCCTTATGTCACGTGTAATATTTTAGAAATGAAATCTTCCTGAATTTCTGGGGAGGAATGTCAACGATAGAAGGTATTACATTATTTCGTATCATCGAATGAAATTGTCACTAAAAAACTTATTCTTGTTTTAATATCATTAAATTTTTGTTAGTTTAGTTTTCAGAAATCTAGAATTTTCCATTGTTCCATTATCTATATATCTATCGTAAATTTCAAAGGTTGAACATTTTTCACGCGTCGATTCTCGGGAAAGAGGGAGCGTTATTATTAAAATCGATACAATTATTGTTCACGAAGCATATGATACCGGATCTACGAAGACGCGTTACAGGCAATCTCGTTAATGGCCGGCTATATTTCCCGCTCGTCGAATCTTCCGCCCACCCACCACGGGAAATACGCATATATCCGTGTAACTCGTTCGATTTTATTAAATCTAATAAATTGTCGGCCCTAGGAATTTCGAAACATTTCACTTTGCCGATCAATAACGCTATCGCGGCCTGTTCAATTTACGATGGACGGGGAAACGAGAAACGCGGTGCAACTTCAGCTTACGACTCACCGAGACTCACCGAGAAACCAGGGGGGGAGGAGGTTTTCCTCGAGATCGTTAATTACTTTTACAATGAAGAACAGAGAGAGAAGAATTTTATATTTGTTGATTGAAACTTTTGCCGTGATGGACAACGTTAGAAGAAAACAGGAAAGATCTAAGAAATTTTTTCCGATATTTATTTCGTTAAAGATGATATATTCTTTTCCTAAAATAGAACTCGCAATATTTTCTACGAAAATATCCAGCAAATCTACAAGGTACAGGATTGATCGAAACCAATGCGACGGAAAATTTCTATTAAATTTCAAAACTGGCAAATGGACCAGCAAAAAAAATCCGCGTCCACTTAAGAAAATAAGTCCATCCGACGAGAAAGAATTCGAGCCGTTCAAATTTTACGCGCCCGTAAATGTCCCGGCTCGTAAATCTCGAATCTTTTGCTTCCGCGGTGTGTTCACCATCCGCGAGGGGATGAAGGAGGGGTGGATCGAACCGCTTCCGCCCGAGCTAACTTCAAGATACCGTTCCCTCGCATCTTATTATCCTCCTGCTCATCTTCGATGCGCGCGCGCGCGCGCGCGCACGGATCATTGCAAGCGCCGCTATCGGATGAATGGAATTGCGATACCCTTTGCAGAGGCGAACCTAAGCACGAACCTAATTGTCGGCAGGATTACGGATCAATGTCGGTATCTCTGGTGAAATTGTAGCCGGATCAGAGGCGGCTTTCGGCGGTGGCGCGGAGAGGAAATTGGAAAGAAGCTGATGGAGGGATGGTTTCGATCCCGTGGAAACCCCGAATTCCATGGCTCGAGGGGTTTAATGACGATTCGACGAGATGCACAGGAGGTGGATGGAGGAGGTGCAGCTTTTTTCCTCCCCCTCCTTCCCTCTTTCTCATCATTGTGACGTAACTAAAATATTCGTGTTGAAATCCGGTTGAAAAGTACGACAATGCGCGGATTATATTCACATTTCACATCGGCAAATTATTATATTCAAAAATTTATTCGAACAGTTTTCTACGTTAAACATTCTGCGTCGATTTAATATATATGTGTTACATGAATTCATCGAGTACTTCGATCATCAAATCTTGATGAAAATTAATTTGAAATCGCAACTCGATCGAAGATATCAAAAAAAGAAAAAATAGATCATGGAACGAATAATCCTCCCTGAAGAGAATAACCGAAGAAATAGAGTTTCGACATGAACGGTTTTGGACGGCACTTATGGTTTTACAAGCGGCGAGATATATACGCGTCTTCCATTCACAGTTTCTCGAAATCAACATTGTCGAGGTCCGTTTAATTGTACCCCACTCCCACTCGTAGCGGGCTTAAATAAAATTCACCTTGGCCGTGGACGTATTCGCGGCCCGTGTAAATATTAATTTCACGAGGCCGGCTCGTTATAAATAACGATAAATCGGGCTCGCTTGTACAAGTTGTCGTAATAAACGTCGCGGGCCGGGCGCACAATGTGTAAAGTGCCGGGTGTAAAGTTAAGCCCCGGCCCAGTGTCCATCGGCGAGGCACGCTGCAAGTCTCGGGAGGTTATAACGCCGCCATAACCGTATACATTCCGCGACAATAATCGTTTTATGGTGGTCGGCAATATCGGCGGGTTCTACTACCACGGGAATTGATATCCTCCACCTACAACGGCCGGTTAACTTATGGCGAGTGTACAAGCCGGCCAAGATCCTCCGCCCGAGTTCGAAAAACTTCAACTCAGGTATAGGGAAATCAGGTTTCCCTACCCGATTTCCGAGTAGAGGGTGAGAGGTGTCTCTTTTTTTTTTTATTTTCTTTTTCTATTTTCTCTTTTGAAAATGATTGCCATGGAGGTCTTCAAAGAAATTGGGACAGGTAATGATGATTTATTGAAATAAGAGATTTAATTAAGGAATAAAATTTTCAGTCGAGTATTTCGATAGTTTAGTATTTTGATGATTTCGAATTGAACTGAAAGTTTAAATGATAAAGAGATTCTATATAACGTGAATAATAATGTTCAGAGATTGATTAATTTTTGAATCCATTTATAAAGATGGATGTAAGTATAATTTTTTTTTGCTTTCACTTGATGAATTATAAAATTTATGTATATAGGAAAAAATCCAATTTTTCCTATATGCATGTATGCAACTCGTTTTGTTTTAACGAATTCTACTATTTACTATTTTGTCCCTTTCCATCCTTTCTTTATTTGCTTTGAAACTTTATAGACTTTCACGTATAGGGAAATTGGGTTTTTTCAAACGACCGCTTTTGTTTCAACGAATTCCGCTATTTTCTCTTTCGTCTCTTCCCCTTCTTTTTTTTTTTTTTTTTTTTTTTT
>NW_006263426.1:379432-380295 GCF_000469605.1 Apis dorsata
ATTTATTTCCACTCGTGTGACGACGAATTTTAAGAATTCAAAGTATAAAAAAAAAACCATTCGTCGTTCCAAGAAAAACGATAAATTCTACAATTAAATACCAAACAATTTTTCAATGTTATTTTTAAATCACTTACGACGTTCTCTTAATCAATTCGTATAATTATTCTACTCATGCTCGTAAACTTTTAATTAAAAACCGCACCTTTTGTTTTTATATATATATATACATATATAAGACAAAAGAATTTTCAATCTCAAATTGTTTACGAGTCTTCGTTATTATTTTATCTTAAATTATTATCACGGATGAACATTTTAATCTCATAATTTTCATCGAGAAACGACTGTATGCGAATTTTAGTGATGACTTTTCCAAAGAAAAGATGATAAGAGGGATAAGTTTACGTAACGACGGCTTAAGCTCTCCTTCGACGATGAGAAACGGGTAATTAGACCCCGTAACGCGACGCTGTAATAATCGTTGAATGTAACTTTACACCTGCAAAAAAGTTAATAACAAGGGTGGCTCGCGATGGTTGCGGCTATGGATCAATAAAATGCGTCGTATTGGCGAAAAGTTATATTGTGTCGAGTCGTGGAAGAAAGAGGAACGAACGAACGGCGGTTACTGTCTTGTAGAAAGCAAACCGTGATACTCTCGAGCATTAAAGGAGATTTATATTGCACGCTTTTATTGCTATAGACCTTTGAAAATCTTGTCCATGCAAACGGTAAGATGATAAAGGTTATTAAAATAATTTTTAAACGAGGGAGAGGAATTAATTTATTCGTATTATGTGCGTTCCGTGATATTTATATGGAAAACGCTTCTGGTTTTAATGCGCGGATTTTTTTTTTTT
>NW_006263426.1:380349-381731 GCF_000469605.1 Apis dorsata
TGTTAACGAAAAAATTTTTTAATTTTAACTCGATCAAAGTTTTTAGTACGGTNNCATGATTTTACATTTTTTTTCCTCTCCTTTTTGATTTTATTCGCGAGTCTTTTTTTCTTTTTTATGAATTTTATGATCTTTTCGAGGCGCGATGCATTGCCTTGATTTATTAAGACACGTATATAATTTGTATCCTATCCTCTGCTAAAGACCGTCATTATGGTCTTTAATGACAACACGACACTGCTGTTATCCTTTCTTATTTTTACCCTCTGTCTCTCAGAAAACTGAAGAGAACGATATTGTAATGGGCGTTATGGGACTATCTATTAATAGATAGGCCTTGTCGTTTCTAGAAATGCGATGCCTGCACGTACATTACGTGACGTTAACTAACGAAAGGAAAACATTTATTTACCCTTATTGAGCGACTAAAATTGGAAATTTAAATATTGGACAAAAATTTTTCTTACTTTCTGAATTATAACATTCACAATTTTGAAAAGGGATCGTGTGAAAGGCGAAACGAAAACCTAAAAATCAAAAAAGGTTTATAGAATAATTTTCTAAAAATATAAGTGTTACCCTCGATATATTCTCAAATTGTTATTCAATTATTTATTATTACAGTGTCAGAAAAACGTCAGAATACATCTGTCGCGGTTTATTCCGCGAATGAAAATTTCATCGGAGAATAGAAGGCACAAGTTCAAGGGCAATTATCATCCCCAATCATCCCCTGCTTACGTGGCATCGCGATAAATCTTTTCGGAAGTCGCTGTTTCCGTGCGGAGGCCGGAAGCTTCGTGTCGACGGCCTGTCAAAACACGGGAGCTGCCGGGTCACGTGCAACCCCCGAGGTTCGCGCCCTTTTCTACAGTCATAACTGCACCCCATTGTACTTTTGTATATACAAGGCGCACGCGACTCGCAAATAGCACCGCTATTATTGTACGCTATTTATGCGGAGTTATAATCGAGGGGGTGGATTGTCATCGAAAATTATATATCTTCAATATGCCCTTTTAATTGGAAGTCTGAATTACGCTCGACTGGAATTTATTTCTAACTACTCGATTGAAATTAATTAAAGCAATAACTTTTCTCCCTGTTAAAAATATTATTCATACCAAAATATTATTCATTCTATTAAAAAGAAAAAAAAACAACTTTTTTCCAAATCGGTTTAAAATATTTCTTTACGTTTAAATAATCTTAAAAAAAATATTAATGCTTTTAATTAATTTTTGATATATAATATATATATTTTTAGAAAATTATTCTATAAACTTTTTTGATTTTTAAGTTTTCGTTTCGCCTTTCATACGATCCCTTTTCAAAATTGTGAATGTTATAATTCAGAAAGTAAGAAAAATTTTTGTCCAATA
>NW_006263426.1:381873-383467 GCF_000469605.1 Apis dorsata
GATATATAATATCTTTTTAAGGAAAAATTAAAAAAAAAAAAGAGAGGAAACAAACAATTATCTAGTAACTAATTTCCAAGCATCTACGATTTCAATCTTTGCGAATGGAAGGACAACAACGTAATCGAAAGCTTATTTTCAATCACTTTCCGAAACATTGAAACATTAATGTCAGGAGCTTACCGCACACGATGTTGAGTGTTCGATTCTAAAAGCGGAGCACATTTATCCAACGCAGATAGGAGGAGGAGGGGGTCGGAGAGGCAGGAAGCTCTTGATCCGTGTAAAGCTTTTCCGAAAATTTGTGAAAGTCAGCCCCCGAGTTTCCGTCGTTTCAGCTGGTCCGGCTGCGACGCGTGCACGTCATAGATCAATAAGTCTCGTTCTCATTGTCGACTCGTCGTGGGCCGGCTTTACGGGTCTCCTCTCTCAGGAAACGTTAACGACATCCGTGAAAGACGTATCGATCGTTACCTACCAAGATATCGTAAATCACGAAAACCGACGGGGAACGTGGTACGTTTCCACGTGCACAGAGAACGGGTACACGGGTACAGAGAGATGTGTATTTACTTCTGCGCAGAGGTAGAGAAATAGTCGCGTCTATTAAGAATAATATATTTTCCGGGAAATTTAAAGAGATTTTTCCTAATCCTCGAGTAAGACAATTGTCATGTATTTCGAATATTTTGCATGTGTGTTCTAAATTTAAATTTCCCACGAATATCTCATCGATAAGAATTTTTCCTTTCTACCTTTTAATAAACTCATCACGTTTTAAACTCATATTGCTTTTTTAAATATTTCAACGTAACTCAATGCTATCTATCTCACTATAATAACCAAGTAAGATGGATACTCTTTCTCGTTATTATTCACAAAATTGTTGCAAACGTAATAACTTGTATAATTTTTCAGCAACTAATTACGTGTTTTAAAAATGATTATTTGAAAGAATATCTCAGAATTGCCCGCTACTGATATCCAGAGAAAAAAAAAAAAACAAAAAAATATTGGTAAAAATTTCAAAATTGCATCGATAATCGAGCGAGCCGATGAATTGAAAGGAGGGGGAGGAAGAGGAGGAGGGGAGGGCGGCGGACAAAAATTGGATCCGAAAAAAACCTCGCGCTCGTTAACTACGATAAAACGATCCGATGGTGACATCTGTGTCAATAAGGCGAATTCTCCCGGGGGCTCGAAGCGGAAGGGAGGTTCCACGAACGCGATTATCCTCATTCAATCATCGATTTTATTTGGTTAATAAAACGATTATCCCGGTTCTCGCACTCGACGAGAGAGAGTATCGCCCTTTCCACCCCTCCACCCACCCCTCGTTCAAGCCTCCCCCCACCTATCCCTTCCCTCCCCACCCCCCTTGTTCACCCTCTCCTAGGCCAGGTTGAAACTGTTGTACAGTGCACCCTCCGGGGGCGTTCGACCAAAAATGTAATTTACATCCCTTTATGTCGCGAGATTGAAATATTTGCGAATTAATCCGCGCGACAGGATTATCGTCGGCCATTATACGCGGCCCGCCGTTTCTCATTCACCTCCCTCGCCGAGGTTTCCAACAGCCGTTTCTAACGATTCT
>NW_006263426.1:383518-387631 GCF_000469605.1 Apis dorsata
TTTATTCGATTCAAAAATATCACCGTTACCCCATTTTACGGAAGATTGGATTCAATTATCACCCCGAAACCTTTCCATCCCGCGAGCCGCACGCTCGATCCTCCGAGGATTGAGCCGCGAGGATGATCGCGTTTTCAAAGCGTTCTTGCGTATAGCTTCATTTTCTTCTAATCTCTCGAGTAGATATTCTTCTTCTTCAGCTTATATCGATTCCTGTTTCTTTTTTTTTTTTTTTTTCGTTTAAAATCTTTGTGGGATATTTTAGCGTGAAAAGTATTTAGCTTTTTTTTTTTTGCAATTTGAATCTCGATAATTCGTAATTTTTTTTACGAACGAAAAACTATCGGATGAAAAATATATATAGTAATAGTAATAAAAATTTTATCCAGATATATATATATATTTTTCTGTTTATAAAATTAATAAAAATTTATTTTTCATAAAAATAGTTTCTATAATTTATGCGATTAATAATTGAAAAATTTTATTTTTATTTTAGGTGGAAAGATTTAAATATCTAAAAACTCTTTTTCTATTTAAATGTTTTAAAAACTTTTCGAAACATTGTGGAAGAATCGTGGAATCGCTGAATTGTTCAACCGCACGCTCACCTTGCCACAATGGTAAGGTCCAGTTCCGCGATGTTAATTTTAATCCAGCAATTAGAGGCAACTCCACGACACTATATCCAACCGACGAGACAATCGTGAATTGAACGATCGTGAATCGAGGATGACTGCGCATACCCGGCCAGGGGGTTGTTCCAGGAAACATTACGTCAAATCCCGGCTCGTTAAAGCGGTATACAATAATCTGCGCGCCGCCAATCCCGCCGGCGGCGCTCAATTAATTCTCCGGCAAAATTTGTCGCTTGTATTAAATCTCTCTGGATTAAAGGCAATCTCGCTTCCGTCTTCCAACCCCTCTTAATTCTCGCTTATACTTTGACTCATCATCCGATCCATCATCCGTGCCAACTTCACTGGACCGATGAATTAACGTGCTTTCGAATATTGTTCTTGGGTTTTATATTGCCTATACTATTTGATGTTCGTACATTTGAACGTTCGTTCAAGTTAATAAGAGAAAAAGTGTATATATATACGTAATCTTCGTTACAGCTTTAATTTTGTGATATTGATATTAAGTTTCGATATATATGTATATGATAAAATGTGAAAAGAAGCGTGTAAAGAAATATCCTTTGGATATTCAATATTGAAAAGATCGAAGAAGATCGATCGAAACGGAGACACAATGTTTAATGATGTAAGATTACGAACATGAATCAGAAGCTAAGAAGAAGAAGAAGAAACAACATGGATTGTCGCTAAGATTTTTACAGACGACGAATCGCAAAGAAGCTGGCGCCATCGATTTTGATTCTCATCC
Source organism: Apis dorsata (assembly GCF_000469605.1). Taxonomy (NCBI): domain Eukaryota; kingdom Metazoa; phylum Arthropoda; class Insecta; order Hymenoptera; family Apidae; genus Apis; species Apis dorsata. Next base: position 384,911 of record NW_006263426.1, read on the forward strand.
AGGCAATGATAAATAAAAAAAAGTTGACAGAGGATCTCATTGATTAATCGCTGAATTATCGATTGATCGCTATCTGTGAAATGATAAATCTGAAATGACTGATTTCACATATTTTATACTACAATTTATAAAATTGTATAAAAACTTCTTTCTCAATAATCAAAACTTTGAAATTGAATCGAACTATTTACAATTACCAGTTACAATTTAATAATGTGCAAATATTACTAAAAATTTCGTTTCACTTTTTTTGAAATTTCATAGAAAATATTTATCGACAATCAAAGATTAAAGGATTGAATTTCATCGATATTCTTCACTCGAAGAAGAAGAAGAAAAAATACAAAGATACAAGATTTTCTATAAAAACTTTCTTTCAAATATTGAAAGCAGCCGTCAAATATATACCTCGTGTCAAAAACATCAATTCTGAACAACCCAAGGAATTCGAGTGTCGGGGAGGACGACACGCGAGTGGCTCGTGTCGAAGTCTCGTGAAAAAGCCAAGTGACATGGCCGCGTGCGACAGGGGTGAGCCAGGCCAACGATACGGGTGAGTGTAAATAAGGTAACCCCGGGTCTGGAGTTCATCACCCAGCGCGAAACACGTCAGGGTTGCGACCCTGGGTTAGCAGGGCTTGGCTGGTAGCGAGGATCACCCGAATAAGGGTAAGCATTCCCCGGTAGAGGGGGATCGAGGAGCTCGCGTGAGGTAAACAGGGGATGAAGAACGTGTGTTCGACTTTCGAGCATTATGTGCTAAACCATAATGTTTTGTTATCGTATATAATAACGATGGATTTTGGATGGAATTTGGATCATACTTTACATCTACATCTTTTATTCAATGATTATTGAATTATCGATGTAGTGATTACGAATACTCTATTTTTTTTTTTTCATTCATTGGTACGAAATTTTAAGAATATAGAAAAATATTTCTTTTGATAAAATAAGATTTACTTCCTCTGTTATTTGTGATATGATATTAGTAGATGATATCTGGTTTAGAAAATTAAAAAATTATTCCACGATCGATATGTGATATTTTAAATATAGAAATTATTATTATATAGGGAGACATGAAAGATATGTTTCAGAAATATTTTCAATTTAATAAATTTAATGAAACATGGAATAAGTATATTAGATAATAAGGAACATTTGCAAAATTGGATTCTCGTCTTATTTTATATTAAAGATCTTATGAATACATTTGCCGGTACGGGATAATGCAATTAGCTAACTTCCTCGAATCTATTTAATTTAATTAAGATGTAATCTGATATAGAATATCACGATCGGAGCAGAATCGACTCGAATGTAGAAAAGCAAGTAGGGGGTAGAGTTTTATCGATTGAATAGCGAACGAATGGTCATTTCCAGTGAAACTGGGGATTAAGGGCAAGGTCATGTGAGGTCAAGACAGGAGTACACGTTTTCTTAATGGAAAGAGTATAATTAAAAAAAAAATAAATAAATAAATCAATTAATAGGATCAAATTCAATCAAACAATCGATCAACAACGCTTCGTTGTTCTGAATTTTTTATCGTGGCATTGTGTAAGAAAAAGAAGTTATGCAACAATGAAATGAATAATCGAAGAATAAATGAGTTATTAAAAAAATAAATATATTTACATTAAAACAGAAGTGGGATTTGTCGAATAGACTAGGAATCGCGTACCAAACGCAATTTAGACTATTCAACCATGCTGCTTGTCAAGTTACCGCGATGCAAAATGCGCTCGCGACCGCAGCGCAACGAATCACGGACCGCGTGTCGTGTCACCGATGCGTTGTTGCAAAACAAGAGGGAACAAAGTGACAGTTGCGTGCATAACAAGGCCGCTGCGGTATTTTGTAACTAGCGAAAGCAAAGTGAAGTTTAAGCTTTGTAAGTGAAAGCCTTGTTATTATTTCAAGATAATCCGATTCTTCTTTTATAATTCGTATAATTAATCGTGGATTTATTTCAATTTATTGATTTATTCTTTTTTTCTTTTTGCTGAAATCGAATTTTTAATTACACGATTTTTTTTTTAAAGAAAATTCCAAAAATATTACTCTCTCTTTCTCTCTCTCGTTCTAACGTCACGTTACTTTTGTAAAAAGTAATTGGAAGATTGTTTGATCGATGAACGAGGTTATTTCAATTCGTGAAAGAAAATCGTGACGTACGAAACAATAACTAAGAAAAATTAAGTATACGTTCGTGAGAATGGGACATTCCTCTACACACTGTGTACTACAATATACGGCTAGTATCCACTTGATGAATCAAAGGGCTTTAATATCGAACGTTTTCCGCGCGAGAACACGCCACAAGAGCACGCGTCGCGAGCGTATTAAAAAACAGGAATAATGCGAAGGCCGTGCGGGGCTGACGAGACAGGGAAAAAAGGAGATGATGTCACCCTCTGCCGACCATATGTGACTTTCCAAAAATAAGTAATGCTAATAGTAATTGATGGCCGCGTTAGTTGCGCCGTTTCCTAATTCGTGTCGTCCGTGAAATATACCGAGTGTCCGATGGAAACGGCGCCACTCGAACAGCTGTCGCTGTTCGAGGGTGAACATTGAGTTACAATAGACATCTGGCTGCGTTTAAAAGACGAGAACGGAAGAACACGCGATCACCGTTAAGGTATTAGAAATTTTATTGTGAGACGTCCTCTTTCGTGTATGGAAAACGCATGATTTTTTTTTTTTTTTTTTTTT
>NW_006263426.1:387787-391967 GCF_000469605.1 Apis dorsata
CACATTGTCTTCTTAGATTATAATATAATAGATATTTGACTGGACAATATAATATTTTTTAGACGGTTAAAAGATAGTAAAAAATTGATTGTTCAATGATATGCGCGCTTTGAAAGCATTCGAAAGATATCATACGTATATTTTTTTCTTCTTCAAATGGAGTGATATATTTAAAGAGAAAATTTGATTAGCTCGGAAGATATTAATAAATTTAATTCGAAGAAAATTTAACGCGCGTATGAAAGATAAGGAAAGATGCTGTGGCATTTAATTTTGCCAAATTAAATTACTCGGGTCGTAAAATAGAATTTGCGCAATAATATGTTTAAATATCGTTTGGCGTGATATAAATGTTTATTTTTAAAATCGATTACCATTTAAAAGTGGAAAAAGAAAATTTTCGTGAAACGATGTTATTCGCGATAATATTCATGAAAGCATAAACAACGCCGGTTACCGGCAAACAAATCCCAAAAACACCGGTTACAACTTTTCCCATTCGAGCAACAAACAGCGGCATTTGCATTATAACAATGCAGTCAGTGTCTATCGGATGCACTATAATCATTACGCGGATCATTAAAATATCTCTGGTACGCGTTCACCAACCGGCCATCCCCCTCGATTCGTATGCCACATTGTAATCAATAGGATTGCTTTTTGTGTCGAGTTTAAATGCCGTACGCGTCTACAAACCCGGGAAAATGCGAAGAGAGAGAAACAGTAACAATTAAACATAAGCAAACAACAATCGTTAAACTTTTGCAGTAATCACTTATTCTTAAACAAGAATAAGCAATAAAAGATCTTTTCTACAACATTGAAATTCATATCTCTAATTATTAAATTACCAAATTGTATGATTTAAAATAAGAAAAAAAAAAAAAAATGAAAAATCGTGACTAATTTTCAAAATAGACAAGTTAAGATCAAGATCAAAAACGCTCTTCTTTTCTAAACTTATTATTCGTCCTTTCTTATTTAAAAATAATAATAAATTCGCCAAGATTCGTTCCCCCTTCGACTACCAAAATAATAAGGGTTAAAAAACAGAGAGATCGGACTTTGGCCCTTGAAATGAAATCCTTGGGAATTGACGCCGCGGAAATTCCGAAAGATCGTTCAAAAAGTCATTTCTTTACGACGCAAAAGCTTTTTCTCTCAAACAATTTAAGGTCAACAAGCTAAACGAGTCCCCTGTATATTGACCTTCCAAAATCCACAATTTGAACCCGTGCTAATGGCGGTTGTTAGCAAAAGCATGCAGGCGGAATTGCCTTTCGACCGTAAACAGTTAAATTTGTAGTTCTGAAACACCCTATACATTCAATTTGCTAGAAACACAGAGAGCGGAACAGAATACTTCTGTGAAACAAAACGTTGCCCGTGTGTGTGTGTGTGTGTGTGTGTGTGTGTTTGTTACGCGCGGCACACGCGCGCACGCGTGCACACACACACGCACACGTAACACGTGTGCGTACGATAGTCCATGCCCGGCCGAGCCGTATATTAACGTATTCAAATGCACGTGTATCTGTCTATTCATGCATGTATGTATTCACCAGTGGATATTATACATCCCCATGAGAAGATGCGGGCGAGTGACAACCATATGCATCGCGTTGAATTGATAATATCGTAATATGCGAATGTCGACAAGGCGGACTTATTTCTCGTGGAATCGTGTGCGGACAATCGCGTGGAGAATCGTGTCAATAGCTCCCAGTTTTGTGCTCCTTGTTTTTTTTTTTTTTCTTCTCCTCCTCCTCCTCTCCACTTTTCTTCTAGTTTTAAGAATTCCTCGAAGTCGATGGTCTCGATCAAGCCCAATTGCAGCCGAGGTTAAGGCTTGGGATATTTAGCTGTTGGGCTATGGAGATATGGATCTATGGAAATTTACATATGATTCAAGAGAGAGGGATCGAGTTCGTGTTCTTCGACGTTTGTGTGCAAATATGATACACAGAAGAGGTGAGATAAATATATTTTTCTGATAATAATAACAATCCTTGCAGATGTTTTCTCTGTTTAGATTGTCGATTGAAAAAAATACTTGTCCTCCTCTTTTAAATTATTTTAAAATCGAGAAATCTTCTTCGTGACAAATCTAAGCATTATTCCGCAAATAATTAAAATAAATTCTCGTCTCAATTTAAATTTCAAACAATCTCGAAATATTAAAAGCTATATTAGTTATATTATTATGATCGAAACGGTAGAGTTTAATTCCGCGAATTATTATTTATATTTTTTTAATTTGGCTAGACGGTTTCTCGAAGCGTCTCTTCTTGTAGCGAGGTCACATGCCCAGACTTCGGGGGCAGCGCACAATGGCAGTTAGAAACCTACTCGAAACGAAAATCTGGCGCCCATATTGGGCCATCTATATTTATAAGATCCATATCGCGCATCGAGATCCGCCGACCAGTCGCTTTGACTACCCTTTGACCCAGTAGACCAAGTAGAAATCGTTATATAATACATCTGCTCGAAAAGTTGGGCGTTTTTCGGCACCTTCTCAACGCCAGATCTCGACTCGTCCTCATCCGCCACGTTGATTCCTTTAATTCGATGATTTGCATAATTGACAGGATGAGAGGGGGAGACTGTTTATTTTCTTCGTCGTAGGAATGAAAATGAGACACGTGTGGGCTCCGTTCACCGGCAAATTTAATAAGCCGTACAATCGTTACGAGCGGTTCGGTGAAATCGTTAAATCGTCATAGAAGTCTCGTCCCCTTTCTTTTCTGGCCAATTCTTCTCGAGAAACCATGCCAATACGGCATCGACGGTTATTTCGCGAATAATAAGTTTAGAAACGTTTAGAATTTTGTGGAAGAAAGGGTTTTGCAGCAAGGAATTAAAAGTAAAAGGAAATATTGCACAGTTACGATATTTCTTTTCAATTTGAATCTTTTGAAGTGAATTATACGATATATAATATGTTATTTAATAATAATTATACAGAATCTTGATAAAGAGGAGAGTGAAGAAGAGTGTTTAAAATTTTCAGATAAAAAAAAATTGTCATTTGAATTTTTTTATTTGAAATATACGTGATGAAATATATATGATTCGTGATTTATTATTTATGAGAATTCTGCAAAATCTGGACGATAGGAAAAGAAACGTTTGAACGTTTAAAATTTTGCGAGGGAAAAAGAATTTTGGAAAAAGAAGATGTTGTATTGATAATTATTCGTGATGATTATTTTATATAATGTTTCATAATAATGCAATTAAAGGAGTTTACGGGTAATGCGATAGGATAACGTTGCGTAACAAAGGAGAAATCTAATTTACAAAGGCTTTCCATTTTGCATGTAGTAACATCCGTCTAAAAATTTGCATTTCCAAATTTCGAAACACGGTTGATGGAAGATATTCAAAATCTTTAACTCTAATTAAATACATTTGTAAAATTCGCTCCTACATTAACGCAACATCGAATTGCTACCCTTGTCAATTTAAAAAAGAAAAATATTTGACCTTTTTCCGTAATCCACCATCGAATTTTGAAAACTGAAAATCATCTTAAATAAATCTATCTAAATTTATTCTCCAATGCTTTTCCATCCCACGTCGCATCATCTTTCATTTTCGAAAAAAGGAAACAAGACAAGTTGATCAAAAATGCTTTCATCGATATCTAAAAACTTCTCAAAACTTCAAAATTTCTATCTTCTCCATCTCACATCCATGTCATGTTTTCCATTATCGAAAGAAAAAAAAAAAAAAAAGAAGAAGAAGAAAACGTATAGCTTCTCCATTTCACAATGTCATCTTTCACGATTCGCCGCGACCGGAACTCCTCTCTTTCTCTTTCTCTCTCTCTCCCTCTCTCTCTCTCTCCGTGGAGGAACGGTCGAATTAGCTTTGCTAATTCCGATGGAAACATAACTTCATCCACGGGTTCACGCCTCGAGAGAACCGGCTGCTAGAGAACCGGCAATAGTCCAAGCTTCGGCAAACGGGGGCCAGTGGTGGGGTCGTTCGAGGAGGTGTATATAAGCGGTCGAAGGAGGGAAAGGGGGTGGAGGCGCGCGAGGGTGGACGGTATGAAAGTTATGTCGCGTAAAAATCGATTTATCCGCGTCGGATCTCGGGCATTGTTCTCGGCGCGGCGCGGAACCGGGTCGTCGTCGTCGTCGTCGTCGGGCAGAAAAGAGGGGAAAAAGAG
>NW_006263426.1:392316-394757 GCF_000469605.1 Apis dorsata
GCGTGGAAATGGAGAAATCGGCCGGTGAAAAATTTCGAGAGTGTGTATTAGGGTATGTACACGTTCCAGTTCCGTAGAGCAGACAGAGACGGCGGAAGAAGGCCTGAATCCACGAGCTCTGATTGGCGCTACGGACTGGTTGCAACGGACCTCTTTCGAAGACAATGTTGTGTGCCCGTGCTAATTTGCACACCGATGGACGAGGCGGTCCCTACACCTCGTTCGAGATAATTCGCCCTGTGCTCGATTTTTCGCGTCAACCGGTATTCCGTCGATCGAGAGGAATTCCTAAATTTAAGATATACGGATGAACGGTTTTGTTTCCGTAGATTTCGAAACGGTGAATTTTTTTTTTCGCGTCAGAGAGTGGAAGAAAAGAATAATTCGCTCGAAAGGATTATTCGAGTAATTTTTCTTCTTCTTTTAATCTGTCCGAATTGTGTACATCGTAGTTCGCCGCAAACAAGAAAAAATAAGATGCATTCTATTTTGAAACGTTTCTGAAATTTGACTATCAAACGATACAATTTTTTTGCTCGAATAAATGTTAAAATAATATCTCGAATAATTTACGATTCTAGTCAATCGTAAATTATTAAGTGTCAGAAATGCAAATTTATTTTACGCAATAAGATAAATAGATGTAGGTATACTCGTTACTCAATGATAATTAAAATCTGAAAAACGTTAAGAACGATAAGAATTCACATTTCACAATAATATTATAATTACGTATAGATATATTATTTGAATTTTATTTTAAACCAAAATTCTTTCAAAAACTATCGTGTTCTCCTCCCCCTCCCCCGAAAACAAAAACAACGTAAAATTCTTCCCAATAAAGTCATTAAATCCTATCCTATTATCTTCGATCGTTACAACGTAGAGGAGAACAGCTCAAACTATCTAAAATGCAGGATTTTCCCGCTCAAACCATCCATTTTGCCGGCCACCGAATGCATGCTTGAGGCCGTGCGAAGCTATGAGACGCGTTCTCGTTCGGATACGCGCGCACGCCCGCGCAGATGGCTGCACTTGTGCGTGAAAACGCGTGTATACGTGAGGATACGTGGCCGTGGCGCGCTTGTGTTTGGGCTGTGGTCGAGGCTCGGACTGGTTTACAAGTATAATGAGTCTTGCGCGCCGCATAACATTACATCGCTGCTTGCTCGGGATTTAGATTAACTGTTTACATGAACAGCGGCGAACAGCGGAGGAGACGGCCGATTGCCGTTCCACCGGATAGAGCATATACAGGCCGATATAGAGCATATGTACTCTACATTTCGATCCTTCTCCATTCTCGCCAAACTAATCATCATCTCTCTCCCTCTCTCTCACCTCGCTCCTTTCTCTCTCTCTCTCTCTCTCTCTCTCTCGCGACGAAATCTGTTCGTTCGAAAGGGGAACGATTTGCGGTATCGTGTATGAGAAATCGGTTCACGATAACAAATATCCAAATTTAAACTCCATTTCTGAATTCCATTATTGGAATTGGATCGATTGGATTTTGTTAAATATTTTATAAAAATTTATTAAAATTTGGATTATAGAAGTTATATAATTCGCTGAAATGGCGTATCTATCTTAATTTATCGATCGCTTGAAAACCAATCGTCGAATCTATTTCCCGCGAAAAGATGGACAGAAGAAGGGAGGGGAAAGTTAGGACGGGTTTGAAAGTGAGAAAGACGCATCGAGAAACATCGTTGAAACATCGTTTCACTCTCGAGCGCAAACCAAGCGGTGGCAAAGCGCAAAAGCAAGCGAGGAGAAAAAAGTAGGGAAATGGAGAGAAAGGATAGGTGGGTGGCGATCAATCGAACGCTAGGGTCCCTAGCGTTATCGAGGCGAGCTTTTAAAGGCTCAGTCGGGATACTTTTTTATCGGCAGAAATATCGCTGATTTCTCGTCCGCTCTGTTTCTCATCCACTCGATGAAGACCATCGCACACAAGGGTGTGTATCTTTCATCGATCCCCTTCCGTTGCCCCTATATTGACCTCTCCATCTCTCTTTTTCCTTCTCTCTCTCTCTTGACCCTGGAATCTCCGCAATTACGAATGTTTCGCGTCCTTAATTCGTTCCTTTGAGAATGGACACCCGGTGGATCTCGTCGCGTTGAAACGTTTCACACATACTGCACCGGGCTGACGGTTAGCTCGCAGGGTAGGGGAGGGGGTAGTTCATATTCACGAAAGTACATATGTTCTCGCGCGCGCGGAAGCAGGGAAGGGAGGAGAACGAGAAGGGGTCGAATTGAAACTGCGCTCGAATGGAACATATCACTGTCGTTTCTTTCATGTCGTTTGAATTTGAAAAGCGATCGAGGATTAAACACGATAACCGACCCTTTCGCGGCCCGTTCGGAAGGCAAGCCAAGGCTAGGCTCCTCTGTAAAGTTAGAACGATTAGTTCTAGATGATTAATTTTTTTTTTTTT
>NW_006263426.1:394941-397280 GCF_000469605.1 Apis dorsata
TCATTCTTTTAATTTATCAAAATGTACGAGAATTTTTTTACATCACGCTATCTATTATCATTATTATTGTACTGATATTAATTGTATGAATATAGAAATTTTCGAGTATTTTTTTTTTTTTTTTTTAAGCCGCGAGAAACGATGAATATTCACGATCATCTAATTGCGTAAATAAAAAAATGTTTAATTAATGACGCGTCAAAGTGCGTGATTATCGATCAATGCTCGACACGATAAATGATTTTTTTCGATCGCGTGTTTCTTGTTCGTATCAGAAACGTTTATGGAACATTAAATACATGCAGTTTTTCATTGAAATTTTCTACAAGAAATAAAGTACATATCGGATGATTAATGAATTGCATTTGCATTCGTTGCGACGACATCCTCAACTCAACACTCAATTAATCTTATTAAAATGAAAAACAACTTGTTAAACATAAGAATTGCAATTTATTATTTTTCTAAAATATTCCTCAGGTATTTCGCCGCCCCCGAAATTTCCAGCACCAGCACCGTTCAGAAACTCGATGCGCAATTCGAGAAACGAGATTGTAGCTTTAATAAAACACCATGGCGAATGTCGGTGCACAATAAGCACCGTGGAGGCACCTTGCGCCCATTCCGAGGGGTAGGTGCACCCTCGGCGCACACGTGTGCAGCGTCACCCCACGCGTGCCGTTTCTGGTGGCGGGGTGGGTCGGAAAAAAGGGTGGGTGCCTGCCACGATCCTCAGCAGGACCTTCGCACGTGGACATTCTCAGCTTACCGAGACAAATCCGTGATTCTGCATGCATAAAGTATTAACCCGTGCGAAATTTATGAAAATGCATGTCATTTTCCAACCCCTTTCCCCTTCTCTCCGTGGGGACGAGAGCATCGACGAGATTTAAAATTTTACACGACGAGAGTTGAGCATGATAAATGAGAAGAGAGGAGAAGATTTGGACGGATTATTTTTTGGACTTGGGGGTAGTTGAAGGGAGAGGAGAATAGTTTGTTGATAAATTCAGTGTTTCTATACTGATGTAATTATCTGCACAAGGTTTTCTATTATAAATAACGAAGGCAACCGGACAAAAGCGAGATAAGATATTTTCACTTGACTTGCTTCCGGGCATTAAGAAACCTTTCATTTCTTGGGAAGTGTATGTAGCAAACATAAAGTAGCATCGATTTATGATTCGATCTGATATCTTACGTGCTCGAAGTGGAATATTATTGTGTATACATAAAAAAGAAACTTAAAAAATTTCATTCCAAGAATTAAAAGTTAAAAGAGCAACATAAATAAATAAATAAATAAAATCTGTTCTCAAAATATTCTTTCCAAATTATCTCGATCCATTTTCAAATCACTAAGAACTTGGAAGAAATCCTAAAAGCACAACAATCTAATCCAGAAGCGCGAGTAATGCGTGTAAATCTTGAAAGGGGAAACGTTCGCGAGGAGAGGAAAAAAAAAAAGATCATTACACGATAAGTTTATTTGGAATGGGTTTTTCGAAGGCGCGTATCCTCCCCGTATACGTTTGGAGGATCGAACCGCCGCCACCCCAATATTGAAACAGCAGATCTTGGCCGTGTCCTCGGGGGAGACGCGTGGACGCGTTTATATTCGCACTTGGGTGTCGGTCCCCCCTCGATCCGACCTAGAAAAGGGTACCGATATCAATTCGAGGCCGCTTATCAAAATAACGGTTACATCTTCATAAATATTTGGCCGAACCCCGGGGACCCCCCTTCCGTGACAAGCGTGAAATCAGTATGGAGATGAGGGTGCAAGCCTGCCCGAGGGAGGTTGAAACGGGTTTCGAGTCGGCCGCTTTTTAAAGTCGATGAATGATTAACGCGAAATCTTCAGGGGAGAGGTAGATAGAATAAACTATAGAAGGATGAGTATAGATAAGAAACGTATGGGTAGAGTTCGTTTGATGAAGATGAAGAAGAAATGACTATCGTAAAGATTGTTCTCTGCTAACGATATTCCTTTCGATTCGCACTTTTTCGTGTGAGAAAAAAATGTGCAAAAATTTAATTTTAACGATTAATTCTAGACGAGATGAGGAACACCGATGTGCATCTCAAAGTTTCTTCTTCGTAACGGCGATATAACGCGCATAACGTCGGCGAGGAGCGTGGGCGCCGGGTGCAGCGCGCGGGTGTGTAAACATTTCTGAATTAGTATTCAGAATGCGCAGCTGTTGACCGCTGCGATGGCTCGGTTTCGAGGGTCTTCTCCGAGGCTTCGTTTAATTGTAAGGAGCCAGATGCCCTCTTCCTCCTCCTCCTCCTCCTCCTCCTCCTCCTTTTCCTCCCTTGTCCACTCGGCAACCCCC
>NW_006263426.1:397512-401587 GCF_000469605.1 Apis dorsata
GGTCCAATTTACCCTCGTGCCCGGCCTTCACGTATGGTTTCTTCTGCAATGGATCCACATTTGTCTACGCGTATCATTGTTAGATATCGTTTCAACCCCCCGCCAGGCATCGCGTTACTCCGCGACCCTCTTTATATATATATTGCCAATTGCCCCTTCCCCGTCCAGTTCGCTGAAATTGAGAAATTCCCGCGTTCCAGTGCGTTAATTAGGTTTGTTTATCGGGCAATTGGATCGTCTTGGACGCGTTTAGAATTTAAATATTCCCTTCTGGAAAGCGTATAACTTGTACGCTTGTTGTATTTGTTGCGTGAAGTGAAGAGAGGAAGACGACGATGACGCGTGAAGTTTTTTATTAAGAGAAGTTTTAAGTTTTAGTTTCGTTTCTTTTTTTTTTTTTAATTTGAGAAATTTCTTGCTAGAATCTAGAGGAGAACTACCATTTTTCCCAAAAGAATTACTCCTTACTTGTGTCTTAACAAGATTTATAGATCACGGCAAATAGCTTCGAGCTCGAAACCGTGTTTTCCTCAAAATTTACGCCTTCAATAAGATAGGTAACGGCATATTTTCTCCCGCGCGATCTTCTTCTTCCTCACGAATCCACACGACAATCCTGTGTATAAAGGGATACGAGAGGTGGGAAAAAAGGATGAGATAAAAGTGGAGAGAGGGGGATAGATAATTGGCGCGATTAATAGAAAGGCTGTCCGAGTCCCTTCGAATCGTATGACAGCGTGATATTAACGTTCCCTTCGACGCGCTTTCGTTGTACGAATCGGGGAAACGTCCGAGGCAGCCGATTATTATTATTATTATTTCGAAGAAGAAAAATATAGGAGAGAATCCGATCGCGCCTCGAACGCGATCCCAGGAATCATAACCAGTGGTTAAAATCGAATTCGGCCCTTCAACGTCTGCTCCTCTTAGCAGAGGGGGGAGATGTCGTCTCCGTTTAAATAACAACAAAATTCAATGATTACAGAGAGAAGGAGATTATAATTGATGGTGTACCAACTTAAAAACGATAAAATATTTTATATATATAATATAACTCGAGTTTTAAATAAAAAAAAAATTCGATCTTTTCACATTTTTCGAACAGTCATTCGAGGTATTAGTGAAGATGAAGAGTTTAAAGATCATGAGAGTTTTTTACAGTTCTATAAAATGGATTTTAAAGCGAAGAGACAAGGTTATTTTTTTTAAATGTTCTGTAAGTCTTTCAGATCATTTGAATAGATAGATATGATATTATTCTTGTGAGAAAAATTCGATTGATGCAAATCGAAATATTGTTTATTTATGAAATAATTAGAAACGCATTTCTTTCTTCTTTTAAGTTGCGCAGAAATGATAAATATGCAGAAAAAAAAAAGGAAAAAAAAATATGATATTTTCCAGAGGCGTATAAAATGAAGTAAATGTTCTCATTGAAATCAGAATGAGAACATCGTGTTGTATGATATTCCGTAAACAACGAATCTGTTTGATGAATTACGACCACACATGCTGCGTATAAACATGCCGTTATTAAATTAACAAACATGAATCAGCGAGAAATACTATTGAAACTTAATTCTTGCCATCAATTTACTTCGCGGTCGTAACTAAATTTACTTCAGGTCTCGGAAATGGTGGATAGAAAGGCTGAGTACGTTATAGCATATTTAAAGAACGAACACGTGAAACGAAATTGTTAGATTTTGAATACTGATTTACAGAAATAGCAATGAATTTTTAACAAAAATATTAACTAGTTTAAAAAGATTTTTTTCAAAATCAAAAAGATATTTTCGTAGTTTGGATCAATTGACCATCATTTTTCTTATTTCCTTATTTTCCTTATTTCAATATCAATATCACATGAATAAAAATTTCAATAATTCCAAAAATAAATCACAATTAACTAAAATTCGAAGAAGAAAATTCTATCACGACATTAAAGAGGACTCTATTCGATAAAAAGAAAAACAAGACCCTCCCCCTAAAAATATCAATAATTCGTTCTTGCGCAATGCTCTCCGATGAAAGAAAATATATATAAAAAAAAAAAAGAAAAAAAAACGAGTGAAAAGGGAGGAGAGAATCGAGCTGCGCAAAGTATATATATAAATTGAAACAAACAGGAGCTGGTCGCGTCTCGCCGACTTCGTGGAACACGCCTCCCGACCGCTTATGATTTCCCCCAGATACGCGGCCCACTTAATGAAACAGGTAACTCCGAGGGATTTCTAAAGCGAATTTCGCTGCCCTCCCACCCCACGGCCCATCCTTCCACGTCCATCGTGGCGCGATACGATCGCCGGAAGATCATAGATCAAACACGTGAACGCACGGGGGTTGTGACGCTGCTTATTATACATTCGTGCCACGATAAGAAGGGGCCACGATGGTTGCGCCGCCGCGGAAGGGGTAGATACGCCGCCGTTATAAATGCCGGTATTATGCGGACCATCTTGGAGAATCTTTGCACGAGAGTCACTGATATCCAACCGCCCTCTTCAATGTCCCTCTCCCCCCAACTCGTACGTTTCTACGAAACTACGCCACTGCGCAAAAATCACTGCGGACATTTTGAATAATTCCGGATGGAAAGTGTTCCTCCATTTTTATTATTAAATAATAACAGGAAAAAATTGTTGTTGGATTCGTCTGCTTTTGCTTGTACGAATTAAAAAAAACCATGGTCCAAATAACTCTTCAAAAAAATACTTAATATCGTACGAAACGAATATGTATACTTTCGTACAATGAATTTCCTTACAAATTGTATATAACTACGAACGACTGAATCAGAAGAAGGAAAAAAAACAACAATTGGAATTAAATGAATGGAATGGAAGGGGGGTTGAGAAAAGCGGTTGAAAAGCGGGGAAAATTCGGGCCGCTTTCGAGGCATCGTCATCGAGGCAACGGGTTGCTCAACGCGCTTCAGCATCGGGGCTAATTTAACGTTGGTGAGAGGAGAGGGGGAGGAAGAGGAGGAGGAGCAGGAGGAGGAGGAGGGGCCGTCGACTCGGTTCCAGAGCGGAAGAGAAGCCACGGGTGGCAAAGGCCGATACCATCGAAACCGATCCTCTCATCTAGCTCTCGAGTTAGGTAGTTCTCACTGTAGCTAATGCATGCGGATCCCCGGTCGGCGGAACAACTCTATGGCGTTAAACCGGCCCGTTATTGTTCCAGGTGCCATTACCGCAACCTGCGTTGTCTGTTGCAAAAGGTGAAAGCCACGCGGAAGCCAGATACGTTTCGGCGATCCCCTCGACGGGGATCTTTCCGTATATTGCTCTTTCGTGTTACGATTTCGCGTTTCATTTTCCACCCTTATTAGGCCGCCTCTCATTCGCGTATCAAACGAAGGTGACGAAGATGTTTGAGCATCTATGTTTCTTGATACTGATTGGAAAGGACTGGAACTTTTAAATATAACGATACGTTTCTTCAGATCACGTTGGATGAATCAATAATGAAATATGAAATATTTTATTTCGAGCCTCTGGATTTTGTATCAAGGATCTTGATATTACGTGTTTTCGATGGTTTAGAAAGAGGATTTCTTTGGTGACTTTATTAAAATTACTGTTTTTTTTTGAATATTGATAAAATTATTAAATGTGCTGGATAATTCTGTTCTCCTTAAAGTTAAAACTAATCGTAGCAAGTGTTTTTTTCTTTTTGAAAGTATTTATTTAAAATTCTATATGTATTTCTTTCTTTTTAGACAAAATTATAAATATTACAGAGATATAAAAGTATAATTTCTTTGATTTGATAATTAGAGAATAAGAATTAACGGAAAGTGAGAAATTTAATATGATAAATTCGTACAATGATACGCAATTTGAAATTTAAATTTAACATGAAATAATATACAATTTCAAAAATGAATTAAGAAAATGAAATGTAATCGGAACATTTCGAGTTAATATATAAAACGAATGTGTACACAGAAAGAAAAAAAAAAAAAAATGTAAATCGAACGATATCCAGAAAACGCGAGAAAACTCGTGAAGGGAGGAGTATATAAAAAAAAAAAAAAAAAAAAAAAAAAAAAAAAAAGGAAAAAAAAAAA
>NW_006263426.1:401839-406531 GCF_000469605.1 Apis dorsata
ATATCGAGGCATCGAATAACGGTGTCCCTATAAACGTCTCGTTTCGTCAAAAGTACAACTCGAAGTGTAGAGAGCCAGGCTGGAAATATGAAGCCAATAAAATCGGACGCGCATCATCCTTTCGCGGTGCGATATAAAACCGATTCGCTCTTGTGTTACGAAGAATTCCACAAAATTCGATTTACAGCGAGGTCTGCGCCCACGTCTCGGAAAACTGGCTGGCTTTTAGAACGGTATACATGGGAAACGATTTACACGCTGCAAAAGCGTTCCCCCCCTTTTTTTCTTTTCTTTTTTTTCTCTCTCTTTCTCTCTCTCTCTCTCTCTCTCTATAGGAACGCACAGTGAAGGAAGGAGCGGCGTTCGTGTGTAATGAACGGAACGACCGATTTTGGCGCTAAGAGGATATATTAGACAATCGAAATAGATGGTATAACCGGTGAACAACACAGGCTATTAAATTTAGAGGTTCTGAATCGTTGCTCGATTTAAATGACTCGGGAAAGAATTGGACGATAAAATAATAAAATGGGAAGAGAATAAGGAGGCAAAGAAATTGGGTGATCATTTTATAAATCACTAGTTACAACTAGACCGGTTCTAGTAAATTCTGTTGTATAACGATAACAAGCGTGGCGATAAAATAAATATGGGTTCGGTGTGAAATTGTAAAAGTGAAGAATAGAAAATAGATCAATGTTGGAATTTGTTGCGGTTATTTACACGAATTGGAAATTCCTCAGATTTAGGAAAGGAATATATATACATATATATTTTTTTTATTTTACGTTCAACATGACTGCAGAAAACGAGATATAAGCCACTTTATATCGGACGTTCCATAATATTTTTTAACGTAAATATCAGATATGTATCTAAAGATTAGTGATTCCACTTTCTACGGTTCATGGGAACACGAGGAACTGAATGAAATGATTCTGAGAATCTGCTTCAAAACTGGTTGAAAGCCGAAGGACGAGATTCGTGGAAGTGTTAGGTCACCATAAATGAGGTAAAATAAATAGAATAGGCTGAGGTGAAATGTGGGCAGTGATAAGAAATATAAAAGTCACAAGTATAAAATACGGGATCAGGCATGAACAAACGTTGTACCAATCAAATAATAATTATTTCTCTCAAAATTCATAGTTGTTGAAAATTATTAAATACGAAGTTCGTTTCCAAAATAAATAACGTAATATAGAAAATTTTCCATATTCTCTTTGTAATATATCAGTCTCTTCGAGCATCGTTCTATCGCTCTGTTGTGTTTCAGAAAAGAAAAAAAAAGAAGAAAAAGAAAAAAAAATATATTTATCAAGCAAGAAATCGATTGAAATTCAAATGTACAACATTGTTTCTACTTTTTCACACATTCTATCCCATTACTTTTCAACCGTCTTTGCATAAAGTTTGTCGATCGTACGACGCCCCGAATCCCGAACAATGGCTCGCACGCGCTTTGATTATTCCATAAAGCAGAGACGCTGGCATAACGATAATAAAAACAGGCTGGATCGATTCGAACACGCGATATTCTACATCTCTTCCTCGTAAAATCGGCGGTCTGATGGGAAAGCCGTGTGACAAGAAAAGGATCCATATCATAATATCCCGAACGTGGACCTTGTGTTTATGATACGTCAAACGTGAAATTTCTAGTTTTGCCTACCGGTTAGCCGATTTATTGCCTTCTAATTTTATATAGATTTGTTCTGTAAGAAATTTTTCGTCGCATTCGTTCTAATTTAAATGGTTGTTCGTTATCTATCTAGCAATATAAAATAGTCGAAGTAAAATATTCATTGTTGATCGATTTTTATTTAATTGTATGCAGAAAATTTTATTATTTTTAACATGTTTCTGTAATATACGTCATTTCAATATTAATTATCTTTTAATCAATTACTCGTTACTTCGTTCAATGATCGAGTAAAAAGGGCTGTCAACTTGTGAAAATGAAGATAGTAAGACGTAGATTTTTTTTTTATCGAGCCTGGAAACGATCGCAAGAAGTATCGTGACTATGGTCGTTTCATGGAAATTACTCATTTTGTACGGCAACAGCTCGAACGCGTTTTTTTTTTTTTTTTAAACGTTCGCCGTTTACGAGCTACTTTAAGTTTAACTGTGTATGTCGATCGACACTGTAATTCTTTTTATTATTACCGAACTACTTAGAAAGTCACTTTGGGAAGTTTGCAATTTTAATAAAAGTAAAAATTCGATAATAGGTATCGAGAAATAATTTGAATAATTTACAGAAAACATTTCAAATTTCTTCTACTTAAACGTTTCCAAGTATCACAATTAAAATATTAATAGAAGGAAATTGTTGGCAGTGTCTAGTAGAGATAAGCAACTTCCTGTGAGCATACACGCGTCGCGAGCGCCGCATTAATGGCGTCGAGGGCCCCAATGATCACGAAACCGGCATAAGGTGGATTTCTTTGAAAAATACTCGAGTGCAAGTAGTGCAGGTGAGCATGGCTAGATAACAACTTATCACTTTGTCACAGGCATTATTTATTCATGTAAATTATATTTTGTAGGATTCTATGGGACATTTGTTTAAAAATATATGTAAACATATCGATCACTTGAAAACTGCATTCATTTGGTAACGTGCCTTGTTTTTTTTTTTTTTTTTTTTTTTTTTATTCTTATAAATCTTCTTTTGTCGTGTAGTTGTTAATTTCATTCCATAAAATATTGCTGATTATAAATTACAATTATTTGATATCATTCATACTGGTACCTGTATAATCATGTTATTGCAATGTTATTATATCCTAACTATTTAATTAACATTTAATGAAAGCATTGACTCTTACAATGTACAACATCGCTTCTATCGTACCTTATTTTTTATTACATAAAGCATACATCACAATTTTCGATTTTTAAACATTGAAAAAAAATTCATTTCACTCGTTCAATATCGAGTCACGCTTACCGATTTCAAATATTGTCTAAAATAAAAATATGAGACACACTTTCGCAAGAAATTGGATTTTATTACGAAAATTCCGTCAAAATTAGAACATAATATAGAATTTCAAAGCAAAGGCTGTGATGTCACGAGATTACGCAAATGGGGTTTCCGTGTTATCTTCCCTGATACCGGTCTCAAAATTAATTCGAGTGATGTGAAAGCGAATTAACCGCAGTAGCGGGCCAATGATATATCCATTAATACCTATTCCTATTTCCAATCTATCCCAAAAGTTTCGATATTCCATTTTCATTTCAAATTTCCAAATAAACATCCACGAATTACCAATAATTACAAAACCGGCAGGCAAAAATATAATCTCTTAAAAATATAATCTCTTAAAAATCTGTTTACCATACCTCTACTATTCGTACGCGATTTTTCAAAATTCACTTCTTCAGACAACTTTCAACAACTTCTCCTTTCATCGACGAACCACGAACTTAAAATGATCGGTGAAGAAGGATCGCGGTACGCGACTCGCGACTCGCATACACACACACACACGCGCGCGCATACACACACACACACACGCACGAGGTTGCGACGAACCGCGTTAGAATTCGCGCAGTTGAGAGGGCGCGGTTTCGTAGAAAGTTTCGAGATGCATAAACGGGTGGTAGACGTAGCTTGATCCGCGGAACTTTCGGTTATATCCAAGGGAATTTATTGCCTCATTTGTCTGGGCGGCGATTCGTCGCACGTTTTACACGACGGTTAAGGCTGAGAGGTGTCTGGCTGATCGCGGCCCTCCGCGTCGAGCGAGAGAAACACCGAGAGGCCCCTTAATAAGCGAACTTCCTGGAACGCGATGAAAAATATGTTTTTGCAGGCACGCACGATACGTGTCACGATTTTATTATACCCGCCACTTCCGACGCTGCCACGTATGACGGAAACCGTGGAAAGGAGCCTGGCCGTGCATCTCGGAACAAACAATCGCGCGAACCCGCTGATAATGGATGGGGATCCGCCGCGTTTCTTCCTTTATCCCCTCGTTTCCCTCCCGTTGGGAATTAATTCGCGTCTTGGATTCTATCCCGCTAACGAAGGCAAATTGTAACGTTTATTTTTCTTTCTTTTCACGTATACGGGCAACCAGAGAGAGAGAGATAGAGAGAGAGAGAGAGAGAGAGAGATTTTTAATTCGCGATAATTTCAAACTCTAATATGTACAATTCTAAAATTCACGTATAATTGAATCGATTAAACGTTGAAGAAAAATTTCTCCACTCTAAAATACTGGGATTAAATTCAAACTTCACGACTTCTTTATCTCCTCCCGTAACGACAACAATAAAAAAAAAAATATAGAACAGTTTACATGGTGCCAGTTTACTCGTCGTCTTTAGTCTAGTCCAGCTAGGATATGTACTGCCTCCGTGTTTTCCGCTCCATCACACCTGCTCGGGACCTGAGCGCGTGTGCACGCAGCAACGCTCTCCTAGAAAGAACCTGTACTCGTCGCCAAGGCCCTTAAGAGGCTTTGGACGAAGCTCTCTTAACGATGCCCATAGCGGCGCGGCTAGTGGGCCTCGCATAATTGCGCTTAATGCTCGATGCGCTCACGTGGCCGCGGCGATATTATATTGGTGCGAGGTCAGAGCCGGGCATTTTGTTAAAAGAGGGCAAATCGGCCGCTTCCGGCCGCTGTTTGCGTACATACACACGCGGGCGACAGGTTAGCGGATGAGGCG
>NW_006263426.1:406541-407146 GCF_000469605.1 Apis dorsata
GCAGCCATTTATGAACCTGCTGCACCTTAACAAATCCACTCTGTACGTGCACGCACCTGACAGCTCGATTTTTATATCGACGTATATAGTAGGCCGATACGCCACGGTTTTTTACGATTACGCGCGGCCAGTTGCGGACGCGAGGTGGGTGTGGGTTTGGGAAATTTACAGGCGGGACGTACTCGCTCGTTCGCTCGCTCTTCTCTTTTCCACCCTTTTTTTTTTCATTTATTTATTTTTTTTTCTTTCTTTCTTTTTTTTTTCTATTCTTCCTTTTTTCTCTCTCCCTCTCCCTGTATCGCTCGCCCAGCTCTTCTCCCGTTTCTCCCGTTGCCGCGCCGCTCTCGACCGTGCATATTTGCTTTTGAGGGGTTGTTCCGGTGATAGAAGACCGAGTGTGAATATTGTTTGGCTTTTATTGCGACGCACTTTCGAACGATGGCAACGAGCATAGCCAGAGCGAAACCAGCGCGTATCGATCCGAAGAGAAATGGGCATTCTTCGGATTTTTTTCGTTCACGATCGATATCCGCTGCTCCTCTCGTTCTGGGATTGGTAACGTTGCTGCGCGATCGTGTAAAAAAAAAAAAAAGAGAAAAAAAAAA
>NW_006263426.1:407253-408366 GCF_000469605.1 Apis dorsata
AAGAAAGAGAGAAGAAAAAAAAGTGGTAAAATTTGTATTGGCAGTTGTAGCGGATTTTTGAAAATTCGGAAAATGATGATTTAAGTTTTGCGAATAAAATTGTGCGAATAAACGACGACGTTGTTGGTTCATTATCGCGAATAAAATTTTCTTTGTACGTGTACGGTTTTTGTTTTATTTATTTCTTTTCTTTCTTACGTGATAGTACGAGTATTATATATTCTTTGTTTAGTCTTCTATAATATGTTACATAGCAAATAGCTATCGCTCAATTTGTCCAGTTTTGTGACGCAAGACTGGACTTTTATGGAAACTTAATACGGAATACGGAATAATGCGGGCAGTTTGACGAGTAAACTGCTCAGCAATTTTCTGTAATTGCGTAATTGGATGTCTATAGTCGTTCAAATGAAATAAACGTTCGGTCGTCGCAAGCTAAACCTAGAAAAAAGCCTTATCGGGTAGTAATTTTAACGATATTCTAAACAAAATGTAATCACGATAAAATTAAATAAATTAAATTGGTGGAAATTAATATTTAATATTTACGTTTAGTTTAAAATACCGAAGATACTTTCTCTGGTACAATTTCAAAATAAAATTTGGAGATTTGCATATAAATTATAAACAATCCAAAATAAGACAGAAACACGAAGAGTCGATCGACATTTCAACAATTTATACTCTGTAAAATTTTTACGACGAGTTCGATATTTCTTTCTTAATTTAATTGTAATATAAAAAAGACATAAAAAAAAGAAATATCATTCTCCACCAACACAACTTATTCCTTCAAACAACTCCACCAAAACAATCAAAGATACCAACTAAATCCACCTCGTGTTAATTTCTCAAACGCCCATTCCACTCACGCCCCGTCATACGCCACACCGTAAAAACCACACCCGGTTTCATCCACGCGCAAAACCAATTTCATCCGAGGCCGATCGTAATCGCTGCCAAGAACGCTGCGAAAGTAAACGTTGCCAAAGAACACACTCGTACCAAGAGCGTATCCAGATCTTGGGCCGCGTGTACGCGCACGCGCAGACCTTTCCTTCTCGAGGAAAAGGGAGAAAAAAAAAAAGGGATAGACGCCGCGGAAATAAATAA
>NW_006263426.1:408674-409131 GCF_000469605.1 Apis dorsata
GATAAAAACCTCTCGCGAGGGCGAGCACGTGCAAGCATGGAGCGCGAATCGAAACTCTCTAATTCATATTCGTGCACCTGACCTCTGGCCACCTCCTCCTTATTCTTCCTCCTCTTCTTCTTCTTCTTCTTCCTTCACGCGTGTCTCGTTTAACACCCCCGCGGCCATCACCTGTTTTCCAGGAGGGCGCGTGCCGCGGTTTTTACAACCGGGACACGCTAATTTCCACCTTGAATATTATTAATACCGTCCGCGGTACAGCTGGTGCGTTACCTGTGCAGGGAAGGAAGGACGTGCACGTGCCCTTTTCCTTGTCTCCCTGCGGGATCCCGAGCGGTTGTGGGGAACTGGTGTTCCTTTCGAGGTTCAAAGATCGTGGATGGGAAAATATACGCGCCGAGTTCGGCCGAGGATGGAGCGCGAAGGGTGGGTACCGAGGTGAGTGTGAATGGCGAGG
>NW_006263426.1:409284-415733 GCF_000469605.1 Apis dorsata
GAGAGGGGGCAAGGTGTGAGATGCTCGATGATAAGGGGGTTCGGGTATCGTTGAACCGGGCGTTATTTAAATTTAAACGCGGCAGGGTTTGAATTTGTGATATTAATTGTGAAATCTGCCGGGTTAAGTTTGTATTTATCCTTATCTGCCTCTTTCTCAGCTAATTCGAAACACAGAATTAATTTATCTTATCAATGACGTCTCATAAATTTCAATTAGAAATTATATCAATTTTAAAATTATCGTAATTTTTATACTAAAAAAAGAAAAACTATTAATTTCAGAGCGAAATTAAACGGAATAATTTCTCTCTCGATCGAATCAATTAATCAATTCTTGGAACAAATGATTTTATTTTCGAAAGGTTTTCAAAGAAACTCTTCGCTTTAAATTCGTTTCGTTCGCCATTGCGTAACGCATAACTTGGGTAATGAAGCATAGCTCGAGGGATTTGAAAGAAATACATGCTATATACGCTTTGCTTTACGTAATGCTGAAAAGAGCTCGAAGCGAAAAAATTATGCGGAACGTTGAAAGCATTTTGGCAAGGCGATATATACATATATATATATACCGTAGATTTGCGACCCTTCGCGATAAGAATCGTTATCACGGCGAGGGATCGATCGCGCCTCGGGCTTCGCTCGAAAACTTCTCTCGCGAAATAATTATCACGGTCAGAAAGCAGCGAGTCCCCAGGCCGCGTAATTGCGGACACGCTTTAATTCACTTCCGCTTATCTGATATGTTCACCGATGTGTTGCACAACGTTCGCACAATTATGACGATGTAGATCGATTTTATGCGGTGTTTACGATTGGGAGGAAATCTTTTTTTTCAAAAGTGATTCTCATATATAAATTGCCATAATTGTTTTCGTCCACGCGATTCGCACGTATGGAATATCGATAATTTCGATAATTATTTTAGCTATATAACTGGAAAGAAAAAAGAGGAAAAAAGAAGTCTCGTTAAAATTACGTTTTATATAATTTTCGATAACAGAGACTTTTAAATATTTTTTTTTTTGCAAATGGAATCAAAATGAAAAGTTGTACAGGTCAAAAAAATCAGCTTCCTTTACACGATTCTATACTGAACGCGCCTAGCGTACGTTTCCCCTTTCCGGATACGGCGCATTTCACGCTGTCGACTTTCGAAATACGTTGAAAAAGCCTGGCTGATTAATAATCACGTTGAACGGTTAGAACAACGATATTTACTTTGGCATCACTGGTATCCTCCTCCGTTTCCTTCGTACATACCCTTTTGAAATTCCGTGTTTCGGGGCCAGAATACTAGTTCCCGTAGAACAGGTGCAGGAAGTCATTCAGTGACTCATTGCGTTTTACGTAATGTGCCAGTGCTAAATAGTTACGGCTCTATAACTAATATCGTGGATATCTATCCGTAATTTTGAAAAAAATATTAATTCGCTGTATTCGCGGAGGAAAAAGCAAAAAATTTTCTATAATTCAATAATTAATTTCTGCTCAGAAGTAAGTAAGTAATTAAAAATAGAGATTTAAAGTAAAATTTTCGACTGATAAAACTGAAAAAAAAAATATATCTAAATACCAAATAAAAATTATGGAATAACGAGTAAAATAAATATTAAATTTCTAATAAGAATTTGAAAATCGAAACAAATATAACGTTTGATCATTTGATCAGCTGATCGTTGCTGCTTATTGACGAACAATCCGATCCATTCCGACTATTTGTATAACGAGGAGGATGCACGGTTTTGCGGAATCACGGGGAAAAAGGCGCACGATTAACGAGGTCAAGCGGTTGAGGGAAAATAAGCGATGACTGCGACATGGTTTCTACATTAGATCGACACGTTCTTCATTAACAACAATAAAGATCGCATCCAGGAAGCGACACTTCCTTCGACGAGTGTCAAAATCCGGCCTCGGCGAACGATAATGCTCCTCCTGGCTGGCATCTCGAGATAGGCAGTTATTTTCTGCAGGAGATTCCCATTATTTTCCTTCGTTTCTAAGCGTCTTGTAGATCGGCGAATTGGCTGGACTGGAGATGGAAGGGTCGGAAATGAGTAAGTCTACGCGTTTCGTTATTCCATTTAAAGCTGATGTTACGTTTTCCTCCCTTTTTCGAGGAGAAATTTATATTCTTCGTTTCTATTATAATTCGATGAAAGCAAGGAATTAAATCTGAATAATTTTTATATTAATCAAAAATACTTATTCTTTTTTTAATACAAAACTTCTAACTATTTAAATTAAATAATCAAAAGAAAAAAAAAAGAAATAAATCTTTCTTCTAAATCGAACGCTTCTAATAAAAAAGAAGAAAAGAAGAGGAAAAAGTAACGATAGGTGACGTCCTCCATTCTTACGAGATAACTTGTTCTATGTTGTAACGGTATATACGAGGCGTCCAGATATGGAATTGTCTAGAATTGATAAAGTGTTTCATACGTATCATTCAGTATTGGTGAAGCGGAAGGAGGCCGTAAGAGGAATCTCGCGCAAAAGGAATGGCCAGCAATCTTGATATAAGTAATGCATTTCTTTTATATCTCCACGAGATAAAGAATAATGGATGGGGCTCGGTCACGTCGCGCGGAAGATATGATACCTTCCGCTTTTGCGGGAGTATCCACCCGGATGACGATAATAATAATTCGACCCGCGAAAATCTACGGCTGTCGCGGGATCGGAAAATCCAAGGATCTTTCCTTCGCGATAGCGATCTCTTATCTTATCTACGTTGACGATAAATAATTATTGCGAGTTAGACGAAATAACCATCGTCATTTTTCACATTTTATCGACAATCGGATATTGATGATTTTTTAGTGAACAAAGTTTTTGAGTGAACGAAATATTCTGCACACGAGCAACGATTATAGAACGCGTTTAACAAGAGCGTTAACAAGAACAAAGAAAGAAAATCCTGTATGAAAGAGGATTTACGATGAGGGTAAAAGATTTGATATTTATTGGAAGAAACGAAAATTAAATTACGTCGAGTTTAAATTCTTGGACCGATGAGGCGGATAAGCCGACACTTAGGCGCGATGATTCATCGAGGGCGTAGAAGAAGTGAGGCACAGGTGTGACGGAGAGATATTAAACAACGTTCTGGCCGTACGAACGGAATCTTTATTTCGATGCGGCACAGTTTGGAGATATCACCGCGAGATTAGTCTCTCTCTTTCTCTTTCCATTCTCGCTGCATAATTATCGCGCGCGCGTATACACGAATTATCTTCAGGTTGTATCGTCACGCGGCCGAGCAGATGGTTAAGATCAAAAATTAGGCTCTCGTTAGAAACTCGACGTTATGCTTGTAGAGTATTCTTGCGGAGGAGGGACGGGCCGAGGTAACCCAATACGCCGACTTGTCTTCGAAAGGGTGGTTTCGTCCCGACGTTTCCGCTTCGTTTCTTTTCGCGATGTATCGCGGTATACGACGTTTCATTAAAAATGATTTAGATATCGTTTCAAATTTTTAATCTTCTTCTGTTGACGTGGATTTAATTTTAATATATTATCGGATATTTAAATAAAATTTAAGACAGATATATTTAAAAAAATATCCTATTCGATTAAAAATAATTTAAACTAATTTATCAACTTTTTTATTTTATATACAAAGTATATATTTGTGCAATGAAGAAAATTAAAAATTTTTAAATATACAGGATACTTTTGTCCTGAGAAAGCGCACATTCGAGAGACTAATATTTATAATTAATCAATATATTCAGTGATCTAAAAATGAATAAAATTTAAGTTTCAAACACGTATATCAAAGATCGAATCAAAAGATGATCAAATTGTCGCGACTCGACGTTGAAATAATATTTTTCGCTGCGCGATATAAGGTATAAAAAAAGGAGTGGGGGAGCTTTGACATACGACCGGCTCCGGGCCAAAATCACCTTCGACTTGATGGAGTGCTCGAAGATTCCCTAGCTCCTAGACGTCCACGGTACTGACCAACGTGTTTGCTCGCCCCTGAATAAAACGGCTTTCCTCTGCTCGGCCACCGCTTCTTATCGAGGAAATATCATTTTATTTCATTTATGGCCATAACGTCCGAGGGGGATTCCTTCTTTCCGCCTCCTTCCCTTCCATACTTTTATTGGCCTTTTCGAATCTCGATCATATATTTCAGCCCGCTTTCGAGCCACGCTTCGCCCGATCCTCGATCCCAACTTTCGATCGTGAAGAGAAGAAAGAGACTTGGAAACTTTCGATCGTGCCCTCTGAAATTCTATTTAAATCGAAGAAGAAAAAAAGAACGAAATTATTCAGTGATTCCATTCTATTTATTAATTTGCATAATTGAATTTTAGAATGAAAAAAACTGAAATTTCGTTCTCGTTCCCTCTCGACGAAGAAACGATTATGAGTGCGATATCAAGTTCGGCGGAAGTTTCATTTTGAATCGTCGAGCATCGAACGCCGGGAGCAAGAAAGAAAAGAAATATAAGAGTCGGACGAATGCAACCCGTGAGACATGAAAATTGTTATTCCCGAGCCGGCGCGGGAACTGGCGCGCATAAACTCAGAATCCGATGTTTCACGTGCCATATTCCGGCAAACCGCCATATCTCCGTGCGCAGCTCGTGTCACGTACACACCAACGAATCACGTCCCGGGCCCGGCTGATCCGTATCAAACAGGACGCGTGAGTTTCGATCGAATATTTCGCCGGAGGCGGTCACGTTCTATCCACGATTTCGCGTAACGGATAACGTATGCGACACTTTCGGCAAATCACCTGCTCTCGAACCGCTTGATCGCGTCTTTTTTCACCCTTAAGACAATTAATTCGATTATCGACGAATTATAAACTTGAATTTATTCCTTTCACTTTTTCAAAATTTAACGAGCGAGGAACTTTTCTTTCGTTCGATACTTTATCTTTGATTGCGTTTCGAGCAATTTGAAGAAACAATTTGAGGATAAGTAACGGAATTAGATTAATGGACTGGAGACAAAAAATGGAATTGGTTAGGAAAATGATTTGACGAGTGACGAAGGGAGAGACGTTTGAATGGTATATATGAGAGGCAACTCGGTGTCGGTTCGAGTGGAGAATTTTCATTTCAGAAAACGGTGAGCGGTCACGGTGACCGACAGCCGGCTCGCTGAAAAATATGGAGCGAGAGCGAAATTCTGCGCGCGTTTCACTCGGCCCGATTAGGTCACAGCCCGTATAGCTCGACGCTTCATTTCATATTCCGGCAAGAAGGCGTTCGCTTTTATACATATCCACGTGTGTATATACATATATATATACTCAAACATGTACAGGGTGGTCTCTGCGATCCTCGATACGAAAAGATTCGGAAATAAATCAAGAATAGAGTGGATCTTCAAGAGGAGCTTAATAACTTGACCCAATTTAACTAATCCCTCCGTCTGCAGAGAATAATAAACAAGCGACATTACATTGATATTACGATCATATATATATATATATACAAAAATATCGTATATCGAGATCGATAAGATCAATTATTCATTTAATTAACATTTCGATATTTAAAAAAAAAGAAACGATTCTTCACTCGTATTACAGAATCTCTTATACCACGAATCTTATACCACCCTATGTACCTACGTTCTCCCCTTCGAACAGCCAGCCTGAAAAAATCCGTGGCAAACATCCGAAACCGACAACGATATATATATATATACATAACGTTCCCTTATCGACGAGTATTTCTCCATACCCATCTCTCCCCTCCTCCTTTTTTTCTTATTCCTGTTTCGAAGGGGGACGGACCGAGGGCGAGGAGAGGGAGAGGGTTCCGTTTTCCACGGGAAGCTATAAAGTGACACTTCCCGGCGGCAAATATAAACTTGTTCGCGGTTGATAGAGCGAATATTAGGAGCGTGGGGCCAACCGGGGGAGGCGGTGGAAGGAACGGATATGCGGGCTTCGGCCCATGGGAGTATTACGGATTCAAGGTGAGTAGGGGTCCCACGGAGTAACCCGAGACATCAGCGGGGTAATATTTCCATATTCCGATATCGAATAAATGGACCGTTGGCGGGCTCGCGACGCGGGCATAAATCCTCGCCCGACCCGTCATACATCACCGGCCGGCGCAGGGAAGGATTCCAAAGTCGGGCGGGGGTGGCAGGTGCTTTCTTCCGTGGATCCGTTAACGATCACCCAATCGATTCATCCGGATAATGGATAATGAACGGGACGGTGAATTCGCTGTGCGCATACGAACGAGTGTAGGAAAGGATTGTATGTTGAAAGGATTAGTGGAAAAGAATGGAGGATACTCGAAGAATTTAGGAATTTTTGAGTACATGCTTGTCGAATCTTGATGCAAAATTAATCCGAAAGAAAGTTAATTCGAAGAATAATATAAAGTAACAATTATTGTCAATCAATTTGTATTTCTTTTTTGAAGAAGTGTTGAAGAAAGTTAATTCGAAGAATAATAT
>NW_006263426.1:416149-418502 GCF_000469605.1 Apis dorsata
ATTTTTTGAAGAAAGTTAATTCGAAGAATAATATAAAGTAACATATTTGGAACGATTATCGTCAATCAATTTGTATTTATTTTTTGAAGAAAGTTAATTCGAAGAATAATATAAAGTAACATATTTGGAACGATTATCGTCAATCAATTTGTATTTCTTTTTTGAAGAAGTGTACAAAAATACGTTAAAAGAATTGGAAATCACAGAAATTCATCTTGCTCTTCCACTTCCACCTTTTTCTACGAAGATGCTTTCAAAAAAATAAAGGTTTACAAGGATTATTATCGAGTGGGGGATTTCTTCTTCCGCAACGTATCAAGCGTCGTGAGAGAATAGTTAACGAATAATTGAAACAAAAAGTTATTTATAATTGATTATTGATTAAAAAGAAAAGATATAGCGTATAGGAATTCGCAATAAACGCGAATTTATTGTAATTTCTCGCGTTGAAAATTAAATTAATTCGATTAATTTAAACGAATAAAGTTAACGAGCAAAAATATCATAGAAATAGAAAGTAACGAATTATTTACATTAATCAATGTATTACACGACACGAAGGTGTATTCTAGAAAAGACGAAACAAAGAAGGAATAATCTGACCACACATACGTATACAATTCCGTATGGATTGACGCGGATCGATGTTCACCACGACAAAGATGAATGAAAAAAACCATCGAAATCCACGTTGGACGATTTAAATACACAGCTCCCGCAAGAATATCAGAAATTCACCGAAGCCTGTTTAGAAATCAGGAGATTATCTCGCTCAATGTCGCCGGTGACGGGCGTCAGGCAGAAGATGACCGAACCGAGAACCGGGACGATCGAGATTCGTACGGATTAATCCGCTGCCTTCGAAAAGTCATGAGTTTGCCGATCAATGGTCGACCCCTGTCGTCCAATTCGATAGGTCAACGTATTGGTGGAGAGATAAGAACCGCCGCTTCAACGTTCCGACAGCTGATCAACATGCCAATGCTAGCTTTCTGCAACGAAGAAACATTTTTCTTTTTTTCTTTTTCTTTTTTTTTTTCACATTGTTTTTCGCAACCAAGTTGATGAAACGCGCAAATCGAACGAAGAACGATCAATCTGGCATTCTTTGGTTCTTAAATTTTTTAACGAGAGAAAAAACTTTTTCGATACCTATATTTTTTCCTACAGTTTCTTTAACAAAGAACAAGCAGAATAAATAATTTTATTTTTCACGTGATTTATATTATAATTTACGTGAACGCGAAGCTAGAATGGTGCGTTTCGAAAAAGAAAACGAAAAACAAATATCGTTCTTCTTCGAAAGAATTAAACGTTTCTCAAAGCAGAATGGAAATGAAACGAGCAGAATGAGGCATCTAAGTATGCGCGCTACATGGTAAAGAGTCGGAATGCTCGCACGGTTGGTGAAGAGGCAACGCGCATAGGCAAAGGAACGAGGAAAGAAGAGGAACAGGAAAGTAGGAGGAGACGGAGGAGCGCAAAGAAGGAAAGGATTGGAAGGATCGAGGGAGGGAAAGGTAATGACATTCTGGTGGTTTATATTGCAATATTGGCCTGCGATATCGTTGAGAACCTTTTCTATCCGGTGGAAAATCGCAGCGTAACGAACGCATTTAATCCATTTTCCTTCGATGATTAATGATTTGGTATCAATAAGTAGCGCATTTCTGCATCCATTAATCTCACATCGGTACAATCATTGAGAAACATTATGAATGTACGATAATTTGCATTAAATTAGAATTTCCTTTTTATTTCAATAACACACGCAGAAGAAAAATTGCAAATCTATCAAGTATTTTATATTAAAACTTCATTTGAATTCGATATACTTCATTGATTCTTGACTCTTCTAGCGTAAGTTAAGTTTCGATCGCACAGAGCAATAACCGTTTATATTATTCGCATAAGTAGCGGTTTGAGCGAGGAAAATTTCCTGAAAAAATGTTTAACACTCGATCGGATGAGATTCGGATAAACGGAACGGGCGATGATAATGTTATAAGCGTAATCCGGTATCCATAACGCGGTGCGAGGAGCGAAGTGTTCACCGCGAAAGAATTCAGGGCCGTGGCCTTGTGGTTCCAGGTCCCGGGTCGAACGTGTCAAGCGGGCGGTAAGGCGCGACGAGAAAACAGGGATCGTTGCCAACGCCTCGAGCTACCCGGCCTAAGCGCGTCGTCGTAAACTAAGCGCCTCGCGACTTGTAAATTCACCTCTGGCGTTTTAATGGTCTACCACAAGCGTGTATTACTTTCAGGGGCATTAATAACGGCGCGGTGAAAGGCTATCGCCGATTAATTAGTCACTTAGCGGCTCTCCCCACCCTCCCCCTCCCCTCCCCCCACCG
>NW_006263426.1:419253-426612 GCF_000469605.1 Apis dorsata
TGCATTTGTTCGACGCGACGAAAGAGGCCGCGGCTACGTCGTCGTTTCTTCCAACTTGAATATAAGGGGATACAAGGGGTGAGTTTCGGTCTGAAAGTTGAGGTCGCCCCTGAGAGGGTCAAGATAGATGGCCGAGAAAAGCGAGCGTGTCACGGCTCACGAGCTCGGGATCCGGAGTGAAAGGATTTTCCTTTTTTCACAAAATAAAAAATGAAAAACTCTTTCTCTTCATTTGGATTCGAATTATTATTATTATGCCGAATTAAATCAAACGTGTCTTTCTTTTTGCAACGAAAATAACAATTTCGAAACCTTTTACGTATACGTCTTCTTTGCAAATTACAAATCCGATTTGTAAAAACTGTATAATAACTGTGTCGTTGAAAGCTCGAAACCGATAAAAAAAATCACGAAACCCCGATCGACGATCGATCGTTCTCAACCTGTTCGCAATTAAAGGTATTCTACGTAAAAAAAAAAAAAAAAAAAAAAAAAAAAAAAAAAAAGAAAGAAAAAGAAGTTATCTAGACGAGGTAATTGGACGATAACTGGTAGACGCGAGGGGCCCCCTCGTGTGGCAGGCGAAATTAATACGCAGATTATCCGGGGAAACGTTGCACGTTTCAGAACCTAAGGTCCCGCGCCTAATTCGTGTCTTCCTTCGCAACTTATAATTCAAGCGCGCAGACTGGAACCGAACTGAACAGAACTACGGCAACTTGCGCAACGGTAATTATACACTTCGGCCCCGTTCCCGCGCGCTACCTGCCCGTCTGGCTGGCTGACTACGCGCCCTTAAATTTCGCTTTATTTATGTCTCGGCTGACGGCTTCACGCTGCCTTCGTCCACCTTCGTTCTCGGATGAATCTCGCGACTCGGTAACTACCAGGGAATCCTGATTTTCCTCCGTGATCCGCGACAGCCAACGCTCTTAACGTTCTATCCGTGAATCGAGTGAAACGAGATTGCGATATATATATATATATTTTTTGGTCGTTCGTCACGAGGGAGAATTTGTGGTTATGAGAATATATTATTACGTTGCACGTGTTTCTTCTAATATTAATATCGAACGTTGTGTAAAGAAATTTGTAAGGAAATTTTTGATGGTTGAGTAATGTGATAATATTGAAAGCTGGAAAAAGTATATTGTGTAATATTTTACTTCATATATACTTACGTAATATAAAATTAATAGAAATATAATATAATACTTTCTATATATCGGTTGAATATATTTCGTTGTAAAACGGAAAATATCTCGTTATTTTTCTTATCTATTTAATAATTTTAATAATAAATTTATGATTTCTAGCGAATGTAAAAAGTTAATAAGTTAGAATTTTTTTAAAGGAACAATTTTTTAAAAATTTGTAAAATAATAATCGCACGACACTTTATTATTACTTAATAGATGAATAATTGGAAATTAAAACGAAAGTAGATAAAAGTATTGGGATTACGAGATGCAAAGAAGAAACGAAATAGTGGAAGGAAGGAGTAAAGAAACTTTTACCGCAATGACGTAATAAACAAAGTAAGAAGAGACTGTATCAGTTTCTCATCGAAGCATGAACGGAATGGCGGAAAGTCAGTAATTTACCGCGGGCGCTTCTCCCAAGTATTTCTCACCGCGGCTTCGTCCGTTCGGCGTGTTAATGCAATTATAACAGAAGACAGAAGAATCCGCGACAATGGGGGAGCGGAATAAGAAGTAAGCCGGGATAGGTGGCTGGACAAGATTTAAGAGGCAGGCCTGCCTGGGCGCAGTAATTCTTATAACAGCATTAAAACAGACCACTTTAATTTACCGCACTGTAGATTTCATTCCTTGTGCTCGAACAGTCGACTTTCATTCTTCCCGCGCGTTTATACGCGACGCTACCACCGAGCTTCGCCAAGGGAGCTGCTTCATGGAATAGCATTCCATCCTAACGGCGAATAAGGAAACTTATTATAAACATACAGAGAGAAGGATGAATCTTTGACTGGATTTTCTTCGCAGAGGCTGTATCGCTATATTTGGAACTCTCTATTTATTCATGGAACCAAGTTTTTTACGCGGCTCGAGCTCGTTATTTTAAATATCTTGGGTAATAGGTATCTTTTAGGTTACGTAAAGTATAATTTTCTAGAAAGCGAATGTGTAATTTAAATATACGTCGTTTTGAAGTGCAATCTTCGTTTGAAATGCGGTTGAATTTCCGCTATTTGAATATTTATCGTTTGAAACGTTTCTGGTATATTCAAAGATTGTTAAGAAGAAGAAAAGTTTTTTCTTTGGATTTTTATTTTTCTTTCCGAATTTTTCTTTCTTTTTTTTTTTTTTAAAGAATTCAACGTTTTATAATAGATGTATAAGTATTGATAAGTAAAGGTAAGATTGATATGCAAAATGTATTCTCAAATATAAAATTAGTTAGTATAATCTGAATTTAAATATAATTTGCATTTAAAGAACACTTTATACGTGCGGTGAGAAACTTCCTCGTGCCTCAACATCGCCAAAACTTTCCGCGATTTATGTAACAATTATTTCAGCCAGCCATGCCTCTTCCCCGCGCTTCGGTGCAATTGCGTTGTTCTCATTATAAAGCGTTCAATTCGCTACGCTTCCCACGAGAAATTAATTAAGCTCAACTATAAGCAAAATTTTCCTCAAATTTTTTCGAGACGTTTATTCGGCACGAATAAGGAAGGAGAGAGGAGTTTTGATCGAAGAGAACCGATCGATTAAGTTCTCTTTTTGAAAGCGTTACGTCTTTTTACTTATCCCCGTTATCAAAACACTTTCCTACTAATCTTCACCAATTTTAATCTCTCAATTTATCAATATAGATCAATCGTTAAACTTCTCTTCGTCAAATCTTTCATCTCGTACCAACAATAAAAATATTCAATTTTTAGAGAATTTCCATTTATCACTTTCCCATAGCAAGCGTAATTTCTTTCCAAACTCGGTCCAAATCCCCCAACGACTAACGAACGAGACACGAAATAAACAACGTCGAATGGCGTCACTAATAGCATCCTATCAAAGGCAGCCATTGTACTCGAATACTTTCGAGGTGCACCATACGCAAACCTCCATCCTCCTTGCAACTTCTCTTTATGATTGCCAGACCGCGACTCCAATTTCTCAAAAACGATCGGTGGCTGACGTGGCGCTACGCGAAATTTACTGTATCTGGCGCCGTTGCTATATTTACGATGGGCAGCAAGAGAACGAGCGATACCTACGTGATCCAACGAACGCGTCTCCAGAATACCACCAACCCCCCCTCGAGAACCTCCTTCCGCTTTTCCATTCCAGCTCACGCCCTTTCGCGCTGAAATTAAAACGCGAGCCCAGGCAGGCGGACGTGCGAGCACCTCGATGCTCGCAAATACGTTGTCGACGGTAAATAATTCCTAATTAGCCTGTCGGCCGAGCCAGGACAATAACAATGGTGGTAGACACCTCTTGTTGTTGAAGACGAGAGGCCGGAAAGGTGACCGCGAATCGTGCTTTGGATGATACTTTTGTAATCGATTCGCACGTATTTTTTATGTCGATGCGACCTGTCGATACGTGTTCAGCGTAAAATCAAACGCTATTGTCGCTTCTTTTTCAGAATCTATCATTATAGTTTTATAGATTTATAATATATATATATATATATATATATATAATCTTTAAAATCGAATTTAATCTTATCCAATTAATATCGTAAGGAATATCGAGGAATACTCGTCGCATCGAATTCGAAATCGGGCGGATCGAATGGGAACATGGAGGAATAAAAACGTGGAGATGGTGGTTGCTTATTCAAATGAAACGGCAGAACGAAGTAAAGAAAGAGAGAGAGAGAAAAGGAGGGAAGAATAAGAATAAAAAGAAGAAGAAGAAGAAGAGGCGCAAGAAGCAGGAGAAGAAGAAGAAGAAATTGCTATGCGGGACGCGGCGGAGCAGCATAACGGTAAGGCCTCGCTGGCAAACGATCGTGGTGTCATTGTGCCGTCACAATGCAAGGTTATTCATCTGAAATTCTCACGGCGACATCAATCCTATCGCTCGATAGAAATCTCCCCTCTGCCTGACGAGTATTCCAGCTTCATTAGAAAGACGTGGCCCATGAATATGCGCGATGCGGCCGACCTGATCAAGCTGCCATATCGCGTCACTTATCCGTGCAGACGATTTTCCCTGTAAATGCGACGCGGCCAGCCTCGCTCGAGACACGTGTGCCGCGAATTTTGACGGAAGTCTCGATTCTCGTCGGTGCCGCGTCGGCTCAACGACTGATTTATCGGTCTCGAGAGAGCTTCGATTCTCGTCCAATTTAATTTCACCCCCACCCCGCGTCTCACCCCCTAAAAATCTGTGAAACTGCCTAGAGAAGAAGAATTATTCCAAACTTCTCCTCCTTCACCTTGTCGCGAAGGATTGATTTTGATTTTTATCTCGAATCAAATTTTCAAAAATCTTTTGATCTTAATCTCGTTTCGATAATACACGTATAATATGGAAATTAATATTTTATGGAATATTGGATGGAATTTCGATTCTATCCATAATTTATCACTGTGCGTCGCTTTAAATCATATTATTATTATCGCCAATACGGATAATCGGAAGTGGGCGAGACAAAGACACGGTTAAATTAATGGTATCGAGAGTATCGAGAGTCAAAGTCGTCGGCGGTTGCGTGGGTTTTCGAGAGGAAAAAAATAAAGCGGAATAATGGTCGCCGTTCTATATTTCTTGGCGCAATCAAGACATTGCTAGGTAATTTGTGGTCGTGGAGTCCAGATACTTCGGAGGGGCTACATAGTAAGGATCTAATATACCGGACTCATAATCATTAATCACCAAAGAGAAATCACCCGGTGGGATGCTAGTGTTTGTCGCTTTTTCTCTGGCTACGAAGAAACTGTTAGCGTGTGGTAGAACGCTCTCGACAGCAGCCTAAATCATTTACAGTAAATAATGAACGCTGGCAAAGAAGGTTCGAATATTTCGTATTACTTGTAAAAAATGAACACGGCAAATTATTATTACTATTACGTAAATATTTGAAGAGAATTGAGAAACGAAGAAAATTTAATTTGAATAGAAAAAAAAAAAGAAAAGGAAGATATTTCTAAGTGAGGGAAAGGGATGTAATATACGTTTCAATGTAAGCTTAAATAAGGATGTAACGGATTAGCCGTTTAGAAAAAGGAGTTTGAACGGTAATATCTTAACCCAAATTGACCACAGTTCTATCTGTAAAATACCGTACTTAGTTTAGGGAAACATATGTAGCTATGTGGAAAACTCGGAAAAGATCGATACAAAATAAAAAAAAAAGACGCTACATAATACCCCAATTATATTCACCACTTTAATTTTAATTTACTTATTTTTTAATACATACCTTCACATTTCCATGTACCATTCCCTTAATTAATTTTACTCAAATCCGATTAAAATATATCTCCAATCAGAAAATTATCATCCAATATTCACACGAAACAACAGTGAACAAGAATCAAAAAATGATCATCAAACTCATTAATATCCCTTCCTTCCTCCTCAAATCGCAAAATAAATTATTCAAACTCGATCTGCGCACTGTTCGTCGGCAAAAGTCGAAATGATCGAAAAACGCGATTCTTCATTCTTCCTCCGGCGCAGCTTTCTTCAACCCCTCATCTCTCTCTCCCTCCCTCCCTCTCTCTCTCTCTCTTTATAGAGCCGCGCTTTACGATCAGCCGCGGGGCTGAAGGGAGGGGGAGGGGGTGGGTGTGGGCTTGCGTTCGCAGGGGTGGCGGCTCGCGTGGAATACACGCCGGTTGCTAACTCAGCTGACCGGTCATTAATAAACCGAAGCCATTACCAAGCAACCTCCGCCGAATGTGCATGGCCGCGTCTGTGTGCACCAACTATGTACACGGGTATGTANTCCCGCTGCTATGTCATTTATAAATGTCCTCGCGAAATGACCCGTTCGTCCATCTCATCCCTTAAGCACGGTCATTAAAGTCGGCCATACTTGGCCACCAGGGGGTGGGAATATTTTGGACCGGTTAATGGAATGATTTAGTAAATGGAAGGATACGGTGTATTTTCGAAACGCGGTTGGGAGGGGAGAGAGGGGAGTATCCATCTTTTGCCCTTTCTCTCTCTCTCAGTCGTCGTTTCGTTTATTAACGATTGTTGTCAGTTATAAAATTTTGGAAATATTCAATCGTGTGTAATTGAAATCGTATTTTCGAGATAATTCGGTGTACAAAGAAATCTTTGATATTGATTAGAGAGGTAATTTCATAATTTTTTTTTTTTTTTTTTAGGGTTGTACGTTGAAAATCACGCGCATCGACGAGATACACATCAGATAATCACATCAGATGCTCGATACTTTTTGGAAAAGTTTCAAGTTCGTGTTTTAGAAAAGTTTAGAAGATTTAACTCAGTTAAAATACATTTAAATTTTTCTCGCAATTTCCACCAATTTTGTAATAATTCTTGTAACGGAATATCTTTTCGAGTAGAGATTTAAATTGCGTCGATAAAAATAAAGAGAGAGAGAGAAGAAGGAAAAATATTAGAAGAGCTGATGATTCGATTCTTATTCGACTCTAAACGTCAACGTGTCATCGTAATTTGATCGTTTACGCAGCTCGGGGCGTCGCATGTTCGACTAACGAAACACGTAGCACCGTTCCTGGTGTTTACAGTGAAAAACGAAAAGCGCGCGTGACCCGTCATTACGATTCCTCTCCAATCGGGGAATCGAGGAATCACAATGACCCGGGATTCTAATCCAGTCGATGCACGATGCAATTGTTGCATATGCTCACATGCCATCATGCGTGCTTCCAAGTAAAGAATGAACATGATGGGATTAAGGGAATCTTTAATTATCACGGAATTCATATCTAATGAGCCTCATTTATTTCGTAACAACCCTATGGAACAATCCATATATTCCGGGTATTCTCTCTCCAATTCACGAATGAAATTATTACTTCCCCTTCAACGAATCATTGCGATATCAAAATATTAAATGTATTAAAAAAAAGAAAAAAAAACAATTTCTTCTAGATTATTCGAAACAGAAGAAAAAAAAAAACGAGAAAAATTCTTCGAAACGAAACAATCGAAGAGAAAGAGTGGAAGTCGTGGACGACAAATCCTTTTTAATTATAAAACTCGCCGTTTTCTTCCTCCCCTTGAACGTCACCGAATCTCTTAATACATTAATCTTCCACGACTCGATTCTCAATTTTAAAAGCGGCGAGCTTTTCGATCGATATTCCAAATGACGCGAGCCGACGCGGCGGCGGCAGCGGCACAGCCGCTGAGGAAAGGAGGAGAAGCGACTCGAACATTA
>NW_006263426.1:426759-428751 GCF_000469605.1 Apis dorsata
AATGATCACGGCCGCCAAGCCAATAATTCAAATCCTCTGCGCCCGTACATGCAAATGGGTTCCACGAACGTTCATACGTTTCTGAGTGGCCTAAGGGAAACGTCACATTCGTTTCAACGACGTTCAACGTCCCTCTGGTAGCGCGTCAACCGTCCAATATATCGACGTTAACCGTGCAAGCCTTGTACGTGTCCTGGCGGCGGACGGGGCGCACTGTTTCCACGCATGTGAAAGGATCGGAATGCGAGCGAAGGATCGGCCGGCTATCGTTCGCCGAAGATGAAGATTCTTCGGTCGAGGCTGTCGGAGGCTTGGATTTTAGGGGAAAATAACACGATGACGGCGGGAGACGTTGTCGTACTGGATCTCGGACGATGACTGTGTGCCCGCTCGCTGTGGGAATTTCGTTTGCTTTCCGTTCACGTGCCGCCTATTAGGCTGAACTATGAAGGAGCGGCTTGAATACCGAAATTATATCGCCACGGCTTTAACCGTGAAACGATGGACAGGTGAATAATTCCTCGTTATGGAGAAATGTTGGATCTTTTTTTGCACACCTTTTCTTCTCGTTTTATCGATTTCGATCGAGTATCCATTTGTGTCCTTTGACAAATTTAATTAAACTTGTTTCAAGTAACGTTTAAAAAACAAAAACGATGAAAAAACATCGATTGGATGGAAGATGAGGAGAAAAAAAGGAAATTGAATTTCTGCAATCCTATAATCGTTTATATCGATAATTTCATCTCTTTA
Organism: Apis dorsata; assembly: GCF_000469605.1. NCBI lineage: Eukaryota > Metazoa > Arthropoda > Insecta > Hymenoptera > Apidae > Apis > Apis dorsata. The sequence continues at coordinate 427,513 of NW_006263426.1, forward strand.
GCTACCTCCGAGGTATTATTTATTCGAAAACGCAAGCGGCACGTTTCGAAGTTTTCCATAACTGGTCCCATTCCAGGGATATTTTTCATTTCGCATGATCGATAAGCTGCTCGATCGCGTTCTTGTCGAAAAATGGCTGAGTAGAAAAACTTGTTCTTGTCACCGATCAGGCTTCATGACACCTGTTAGCGCGCGAAATTTGATCGATCGACAACGACAATGCCGATACTCGCCTATAAGTCCCCGTTGGGAAGAATCTCCGGGCAAAAAAGCACATTTGACAAACAGTTATGGTATGGTTCCATATATAGGGAATATGTGCCAGACAGACAGGATCGTAATACGATGTGGCTTGCCCGCGTGGAATCATGGAATACACGGTTTCCCTCTCAGAATTGACGAGCGCTTTGCCTGCATCGCGCCTTTGATATTTTTTTCCCCGGGATAGGCGTTTCCATCGATACACCGTTTTACAGCACCGACTTTCCCATATTTCGCACGGTTAACCGGTTAATCCAAACGTCGCGATTCAACTCCGAAATTATTTTTCTCCTCTTCGGTTTAACAGTTTTTGCAATTACTGCAAACTCCTCCGTTATTTTATCTCCAAGATCGATACTTTTTCTGGATTATTAAAATCTTCTCAGAGAGGAAAAAGAAAAAACAAACAATGTTTGAAATTAGAAGATATAGTCGATCAAAAAGATAAATCAGAAACGAGCAAATAAATATCTTCTAATATATTCCCAATATTTCAGATCGCCATGCTCGGAGAAACGAAGCACAAAGCAAAATCTCATGGAATATAGATAAACGATGCATTTCTTGCCCAAGGAAGGAATAATTTTCAGATTGGGCATCGAGTGGCATGAGAAACTATCGTCCGCCAGGAAGCGGAATTCGATGTGACCAACGCGTGTCGGGCACCGGTCTCGCACGACGAGAATACTCCTCTTTCTTTCTTTCTTTCCTTTTTTCATTTTTACAGAAACGTATCCGGTGAGAAGCCTGAAAACACCTGATGAAACGAACACGTGAAGCTCATCGGCTGGAAAGGGAGAGGTGGGCAAGGGGGCGGAGGGCGAAGAGAAAGGGCGGTCGAGCGAGTCGAAGGCAGAAACTTGGTTAATGCGCCGTATATTACCGTAATGCCGGCTCTAAGTAGGAATTACATATGCGACGCACTCGTCGCGTACCTTCACGTCACCGCAAACGACATATTTCAGTGGCGGGAAGCCG
>NW_006263426.1:428937-436189 GCF_000469605.1 Apis dorsata
CCTCGATGCCAAGCTAGTAGAACAAATAGAGCACCGATAATCGAGGAATTTGGAATTCAATATCCGCCGATCGCCGCCCCGTTCACGCGTGTCCTGGGTAGTCAATTCGCGCCATTTGCATCGCGACTCGTTAAGCCTGCGATCGTTTAGCGCCGTGAGAGTATGACGAGCACGAAGCCAGACGAGGCTTCCTAAGCGATCCTCCTCGGATTGGCCAGGCAACCGGGTTAAACCGATCGTCGCGGATCAGATAAGCGTTCCAACCATGACCGATTGCTTCCGAATCAAAAAAATACTTGAATCTGAAACTTTGAGCGATGATGGAACGCGAATGGTTTCGAATTTGATCACAAAAAAAAAAAAAAAAAAAAAAAGAAAAGAAAAGAAAAGAAAATGGTAATAACTTTTTTTTTAATATCGTTAATTCGTAATCGAAGATAAGTTAAAAATTGTTAGGGGTTATAAAGCAATCGGTAATGATTAGAGGGGGCAATATCGCGAACGGAACGGTTAACATTGGCGGGTGGGTGGTTTTCAATCGGCGACCATGGCGCGGCAATCGACATGAATTTTGAAGCGTATCTGATAGCAGCACGGTGCAGCCTAAATATTTGATGAAACATTCCGGCCGCAATATGGGGCCCCGCATTCCCCCGGAAACGCCGTGATCCCCCCGGAACGGCACCAGCCAGACCGCCATTACTTTGATACATAACCTCTCCTCTCTCCGTCCTGCCCTGTCCATATATTGATAGAGGCGATGCATTATTGATGCATTGGTTATATTTATGGGACAATTTAAAGCTCGCCAATCATTTCTCGGGACGAATCGATCGAGCGGCCGCGGTCGTTCGTTGAACCGACGCGTATTAAAAATTCACACGGAACGGCGGGAAATTTGAAATGCGACGCGTGTCCCTGCGGCTTCGGGCGCATTAATGCACGCGGCCAATTACGCGGTAACGCACGATGAAAGAAGACAATAATTCTGGTGAATCGTGCAACCTTTCTTTGTGTAGGAATTTCAAACTTAAGACAAGATTCGTCGAACGCCTCGAGCGTTATGAGTGGACGATGACTCGTCGAGTTTCGAAGTTGTGATCAACATTTTACTTATTTATTTATTCTCTTTCTTTTACGTCAATTCATTTCACGAAATAACGAAATCGCGAAAAGGAAATTTATTATAACGATATTCCGTGGTAAGATTGTTTAATCAGTCTCTAAATACATTCTTGGAATATCGTGAGCTATTCGTACAAACGTGAGAGAGAGAGAGAAAGAGAGATGTTATTGTTTAATATTTCATAGATGTTGATGGACGCGTTCGCGTGTGGAGAGGAACGCCAATCCCCCTATGGCGTGTCGGGACAAAGTTGATTTTTATGTTCGAATATCGAGAGCCTGAGACGAGGCTTGTCAGATGCGTAGGGCCGAAGGGACATGTATGAAAAGGGTGCGGAAATAGGGTGAAACTGAACGTGTCGTAGTCACTGAAAACGTTCTCAGGAGGCTTAGAATAAATCCGAAGACAAATAATCGCGACAAATTAATTAAATCTAAATATTCTCCGTATGCTCTCCTTCCCCATTTATACCCTACAATACAATTTCAATTTTAAAAATAGGATAAAAACAATCTTTAAATCTCGATTAAAATTTAAAAATCTCAAGATATATTTCTTAAACTCCCCCCCCCCTTCTTCCCCTTGCAACATCACGTAGCTACGAAACTTCAACTTGCCATCTTTCCAACTGCAAATTAACCCAACTTCTTACTCCCGATCTTCCGTAGCCCACGGAAAAGGATCACCAGACCAGACCTTCCTCCCCGGTCGATACACGTCGAGCCTCATCCTCCCCCTCCCCCCACCCTCCTTCCAGATTTATATTCGACTAATCCCGGTGCAATAGCGTCGCTTGTCGACAAAGCTGCGCTATAACGACGAGAGGGCAGGCCTTAATTGAAGTATTTCTTATCTAAAAACTGGTGATCCCGCAGAACCGCGAGCCGGAAGACCTTTGATCCGTTAAGGTCTGGCCAGCCGTGATTGCGGGGCTCTTGTCTTCTCTTATAATTGATATTGGCTCTCCGTGGTGCGGGCATAGTCGCCGGTGAACCAGCTCGAAACGGGTGGTGGAACGACGAGAAGACCCGAGGCAGTCGGAGGGAGATGGGAAGAGAGAGACATTTCGATGGCCATGGAAAGGCGTGTTGGTCGGAAGGGAGAGGCGGCTCTAATCCCCGATGGCCCCGTCTTCGAGAATAGTTGGTAATCCCGGTGGATAGTTGGAGATCACCGAGTTACACCGGACACACACTCACACTCTCTCTCTCTCTCTCTCTCTCTCTCTTTGGAGGACTCTGGAGCTTTTATTGGCAGACGCCGGTAGTAAGGTGAATGTCTGTGAAGAGAATTTCGACTTGAGGAACTCTCGCTAGTTGCGCGAGTCGGGGACCAATAGTGGAAGTAGGGAGGGGGATAGGGGGTCTAGTTCCAGGCCGGTTGGGTTGATCGTGCTGGAAAGCGCTTAAACGTTCCAAGTCCTCGCGCGGTATCCAAAGACTTATATACGACTTATATATACTTAATGCGCGGGGCTTCTAAGGGGTTCGGCACGAGAGAGAGAGAGGGAGATGTCTCGATACACAGGATCGAGCAACTGTAAGGTTCTATTGAATCTTGTAAATGGTTAAGATCTTACCCCCAGTTCGAGTCCGGTATTAAACCTGGTATATGTTTGTTCTAAGGCCTGACCGGGAAACGTTCCGTTCCCGGGGATATCGAGTGGAACATGGACGCGATGCGCGTACAGCGTTTGCTTTGACTATCGTTACGGAGAAACTTTCTGAATTAAATATAAATTTCTGAATGAAAATATATTTAATCTTTCACAATTGAAAATTGTGATGCGATTGAAACGAGGGACAAGAAACAAGGAATATGATGTATTTAATATCTTGTAAATTAGATCGGTTCCTCTAGTCGACGATTTTTCGAAGAAAATATAATTGCGATTCCTCTGAAGCGATTTTCTACGGCCTAACGAGAGACAAGATTGTGTTCGTGCGATTAAGTCCCTATCGACAGAATTATCTCCTTGATCCTCAACACGTGCGAACTGGTCTCTCTCATCCGAGGATAAGTACGAATGCCGCGGGAAAAATCCAACCGCACTCTTTATCGCGAGTTTGACGATATTTCTCGTCTAGATAAACGGGAGGGCAATCATAATAAGTGTCTTATCAGTAGAAACGATCCTCTGAGTCACCAGATCGATCATATATACAGTATATATATATATATATATAGAAATTTTCTAGTTTAATCTGTATATGTATATATATATACCTGTTTTTCATTCTTATAAAGAACGAATAACATAACGAATGTTCTATTTGCATTACCTTAATTTAATCATTCAAAACTATTCAAATATTCATCGAAGCTATCGCGTATAACCTATCCATCCATGAATGAATAATACCAACTATTAGAGGCTAGAATAATACTTCACTAACTAGATTCATAGATCGTCGAAATGTAGTCCATAAGTCAGGCTTGCGTAAGGAATGAGGCGAAATTTCCATAAAGGTTACGGTCGCTTCCTTTCGCCCTCCCTCCCCTCCCCCCTCCATCCCCCTCTATATAACTGCATATGCCATGAACACGCCATAAGGCGTAGACGTTCCGATGTGCGAAACCACGCACCCCGTCCACCCCGGGCTTGAATTCGTGTAGACATTTATGTGGATGCGCCACGGAAGATCTTATCGGCCATGAAAAATTCAACGTTTCATCTGTCCCACGGACTGCCCGGACTGCCCTGCCGATCTGCATTAATTTATTTATACCGGCCATTTAACAGGCCCTCGAATAAATTTTGACGGACGTTTAAAAAAATCTGAGAGGTTTGAAGAACCTCGCGTTCTTGGTTGGAGCGGCTCGGCTTAGCCGGAAATGACTAGATCTTTTCTCTCGTCTCTGTTTTAATTATTCGATTTGGAACGTAATGGCACAGTTTAAACGCGATTTATATTATATTCCTGATTTCGAGTATTTGAAATTTTTTTCGTAAATTTTTAAAAATCGTAATCTTTATTTTTTTATTTTTTTTTTTTTTTAGAAAATTACAGAGATACGTATTTCTTTCATTCTTAAGAAAATTGAAATAGAAATTTCTTCTTAGAATTACACACGTAATTCTAAAAATTTTCAAAATATTCTTAATTTTGTATTCGAGTACGATCCATTGGATTAGAAACCGGCAAGCGAGGATTTCAAGAATTGGTTTAAAGGATTAATAGTAATAATGAGAAAAAAGGAAAAGGAAAAAAAAAAAATTCGTTTGTTCCTTTGTTCCAATAGCTCGAAATCGTTTCGCTTGTTTAAATCCCGCATCCCGGAGATACACTTATAAAACGTAAAGACAGAAACATTGGATAGAATTGAACACCGTTCATAATTCACCGTGGCGAAATTAACGACGACATCTTTATAGCGGTGGTTCATAAAAAGTCGAAACGAGTTTCGCCCTTCGAAACGTTTCTGATCATGAAATAAGGACTTTGACTTTTTCGATTCCGCGTCCCGATATCGGTCGTGTCTCCTCCACCCATTGGTCCACGGCCTTACAACAACCCCATGGATTCTCATATGCACTTAGTTTTCATTGCTGACCCATCGTATGTAATATAATATGTATCGTAGTCTGTGGGTCCCAGTGGAACACTGCTCGCCCACGTTTCTTCACCAGGCTTTCTGGGCACCAGGCTCTCCTAAACCCGACTACACTTTCCTTCTTAAACGAAAACGAGTTTGCCCCGATCCTGAATTCTTGCCGCCATGGGATTTCTACGCCGAGCCAAGGAATTTTCGAAAAAAATCTCCATTAAAACGTTTCACGAAGTTCGAACGAGTTCGCGGCAACGTGGACTTTTATGACCGTTCATTAAACGGATGATGGTAGATAATTTTCTTTTTTTCTTTTATCCAGTGATCAAAATATTGGTCGTAATACCGTGTATATTTTATCACAGTATCGCAGCCGCAGTTTATTATAGAGTTTATATTTTACTGCTCCCAAATATCGGCGAATAAATTGGTCATGAATTTCTAAAACTCGAATTTAAATAAGAAACATCTTAGACAATTATAATACTTCTTAACAAGACATCAGATAAGACTGGCTATAATACTGTGCACAATTTAAATTTTATTACAGTATCGTGCACGGAAAAAAAATTAATTCTGATCATAACCAGTGAACCATTACACTTTATCACAAATATACTTTATTCACAATTTACTACTACAAATTCCTTAAAAATCGTAGAAATCAAAAGAATAGAACCTGTAATAATAACATTTAAAATTCTAACACTTAAAATGATATTCCATAAATCCTTCTCTAAACAATCAAACCAAAAGAAATCAAATCATCCCTTCGATCTCGACCAATCTTTCTAATCGAATCAAACACGAGATCCACACACCCGAGTTATGACTCAAAAAGCTACCCCCGAAAAGCATCGAGGAAAACTCGATTCCGGTTAATCCGCGGATCCTCAAAGCAAGCCAATCCCCCATAAATATTTGAGGAGCGCGCGGCTCGAAAAAGAGAGAGAGAAGTGGAGGGCGATACATCTCGGCGCTTCTTTTTTCTATTATGCCGTGATTTTTTATTGACGAAGTGGACGGTCCGGGGTCCGGGGACATCTATTACTTTGTCGGTTTTCCCCGGGTGGCGCGACGGTGCCGCTGCGATCCTCCTCCTGACGAGGGTGGAAAGTTGGAAGGAAGACCGAGTGTACGGGGGTGTTGAGGGAGGGGGTGGAGGGGGCGGCGAGGCAGTTTTGTCCCAGGCGTGCAATGCTCGGGGCCATAGATCACGCAATATCAGTTGTCAGGCAGGATCGAATGGCCGAGAGGGTGGACAACTGGACACCGACTACCCCCGAAGTGCGAGTGATGACCCTCGAGGGAGGCCATGCAAAAACTGCTCCTCGCCAGCCTCCTCACCCTTCGCGCTTTCACCTTCGCTGTTTATGGCGCGGGACACATAAAAAGGAATATGTGACGAGCACGGATAATTCACGTTTCTCTCTCTGTTGGGACTTCTCTCAGGCAACGGGGACCGACGAAACGAATCCTTCTATTCGATCCTCGTGTTTTTTTTTCTTCTTCTTCTTCTTCTTCTTTCCATTCGTGGTATTTTTTTTTTTTCTTCCTTGATATTTCCGGGGAGGACACTCTCTCCCCGTGGAATAGGTGAATTCGCCGCGATTCGAACCTGACTTATTTATGCGATCGCCTGTACACAGATCGTGTGAAACAATGTTAACGTGGGCATGTATTTTGGGGCGAGGATCCCCTGGTTGATGGGACATCTTCTATCACGTTGTTCCCTATTTCGGAAAAGATGCAGCCGTGGGAAGGTAAAATTTGATTTTCAACGGGGCTTCGATGAGGTTCGTTACTTACGTCGATGGATTTTATCGCGATACGATATATCGTATTCGAGTTATTCGAATTTAGGAGAAAGAATTTAGGAGGGTTTATTGATTTTTAAACGTTTTGCGATATACACGCGCGATTCACGTATAATCATTGATCTAAATGAAAAAATAAATTGAAATAAGAGATTGGAAGATTCTTATGAATCGTATTACTTAAAGATGAAAAAAAAAAAATGAAGGTTTAAAAATTTTTCAATTTCAATTTTTCTCTTTGAACAAAGATAACGAATGTCTTGAGAAGCAATATGAGACACCTGGAATAAAATAAATCGGAAAAGAAAGTGAACTATATGTATAAAAAAAAAAGAGAACACGAAATAAATATAATTGTAGAAACTTGTTTCTATTCCAAGATCAAGAGCATAAAAGAGAAACGGCGAGCGTGTAATGGAAAATGTGAACCTCCCTAGCGCGCAAATATCTCATCCTCGGCGAGGAGTGGCGATCGAGCGATCCCCGGCGAAAAGCAAAGAAGAGGGGAGAAGAGAGAAGAGGAGAGGAGAGGCCGAATAGGGAAAATGAAGGAATCGCGTGCGAAAGCATTTAGCGACAGCCGCTGCCATTTGCACACACGGTCGCGATCCTCCGAAAGTAGCGCAGTCATCGGAACAACGGGCTAAGCGGCGGTGAGCGTGGCGAGCTACTCTATAAACGTCGAAACAATCCAGACCGCTTCAACGCGGTCGTAAATCCCTGCCTGTTTCATCGGCGGGGTCCAGGCGAGGAGGAGGAG
>NW_006263426.1:436515-443257 GCF_000469605.1 Apis dorsata
AAAAGATAGCGCGCGGATCCGCTCCCGATCCGCCTATAGAGGCTGCGCGCACAAAGCGACAACGGGGTCCAAAATTAGCGCGGAACAATGCACGTGGCCGGATTCACTGTAGACGAGGAGGAGGAGAACGGATTTTGCATCCCTCCCACCCCCTTCGTTCCATTCCTCTCTTACGTTCCCGTTCTCGATTTCGTTCCCACCTTCCCTCCTTCCCTTTTTTCTTCCTTTTCTCTTTTGTTTTCCTTTCTCCCCCTTATGATCGAGGAGAGATACACGCCGGCGGAAATCGTTCCCGTCCTCGCACTCTCGCGTTGTCGCATGCCGCGCTTCCACGATCTTGGATCTATCTATAGAGAGGGCACGCGAATTTTCAAACACGCGTCGTTGAAAAGAAAGAGAAGGGGGAGAAGGTTTGTTGAAAGGAGGTTAGATCGTTTCGTGAACGAATATAATCGATTTATTTTCATTATTGGTAGATTAACGTTATCCATCCATGAACGAGATTTTTTAAAAGAAATCGTGTACGCTATCATGGTGACACAGTATCCTGGGAGGAATCTATAACTCAAAACGGGGAGAATTGAAATTCCTGGGATGGGGGCGAGCAACAGTTTCAGGCGTAGCCAACAAGAAGTCAAACTAATTACGGTCAACGTATCGCGGTATGCGCTCGTGATAGACGCAATAATCGGTGGAGAGGAGCGAGGAAGGGCTCCCCCCTTCCCTTCTCCTTCCCCTTGGATCACGAAAGGCCGATGAATCGAAAGTTTTTGCATTGCCGAGCGAGCCCGCCGAGGACGCGCCCTTCCCTCCGAGAATTACGGACGAGGAGGGGCCGAGGAGGGGAGAAGAAGGAAGAGTTTAGAGTTTAATTTGCCGGAAAATTATTGACGGAACTCTGAACACGGCGCAAATCATAACGCTCCGTGAATCCGTGCCCCTTTTCCTACATTTTCCCCGCTACCTTCCTCCCCGCCCCACTGTATTACACCGCTTCCAACCCAATCCATCCAGTTGGCGGAGGAACGTTCGATCTCTCTACATCACCCAAATGACTCGAGAGGCCGTCGACGTCGACGGCGGCGGCGTCCCCGTTCCCCGCACGTACACACGTATCCGCGTATCCCTGTGTGCGTATCGCGAATCCATCCTGGATTATCTGCCGTGAAATTGTCTGATTTGCCTCGCATTTTCCACGGCACGCCATTTGTTTCGTCGCGTTCCTCGCGTGGAGCCGAGCCGGCCTAATATGCGCGTATGTAGTTATGGGCTGGATGCAATCCCGTGGAATGACGTAATTGTTTAGGAGATTGGGCCAAACCGGTTGGCCCAGCTGCGGACGCGGTCGTCGTCATAAAGTTAATGGGCATGCGCTTCTGACTGGAAGCGGTATGACGAAATTGGTGCGATTTCTCTCTCTCTCTTTTTCTCTTTTTTTCTTTCGATCGATAATGGTTCGATCGTGGATCGGGTGGATGGATTCGTCGATTTGGATTTGGAAGGAATTTTCCGGGTTGGAAGCGAGAGAAAGAAAATATTTGCTTGGCGATTATTTGGGATTATTTTGGAATTCTATGAGAGATATGAAAGAAGGAAAGAATAAAAATGTGTGATTCCTAGAGTTCTTACTCTAGCTTTAATTTATTTTATTGTTAATAATAAAAAGAAAAGTTATATGTGGCAGTAAAAATACTTTAAAAGGTTTCGATTTTTTAATGTGCGAATTGACGCATACCGCGTGGTTATCCATTCAACCAGTAGCACCTGTTAACCAACTGAATCGGTTAACCGATTAACTAAGTCCTTAAATCGGATAGCTGACGGAGATCAGTTAACTTGAGCACCCGCAAAACACTAGAACTACTCGTCCAGGAAACGCAATTAGACTGGCAGTAAGACGTTTCTATCATTTGTATGTACAAGCTTCCTAATATCAAGCTTTGAAAATAATGAATCACTCTTCGAGTGACTTGTTACCCATCACACTGATTATTGATACTTTTAAAATTTACCGACTTTATCGTCATCCAAAATTCTCTAATTCAAACGACAATATAGAGAAATATATATATTTTCATAATTTTCTCAAATTCAAAAGATCAAATCAATCAACTGATATAAAAATTATCACTTGCAAGAAAATAAAACGTTTCAATGGCAATCCTTTCATCCATTCAGCTAAAAGCTTCCTGGCTAAAAGCAGGATGATTATACGACACATTTGTACATTTTTCAGCAAGGTATGACATGGTATACCTACCTTGCTCTAAAACCCGCGCTTCTTTGCCGTTCATTGTGTTTCCCTTGCTTTATGTCGGATTTATGAGGAGACAAATGGAAGAAAAACACACAGCGGCGCGTGTTTATTGTCGACGTGTGCAAGCTCGCGTTACTTTCCCGCCGCATTTTCCTTCCTTCCCGTCGTTCCACGCCACTTTCCTCCTCGCTTCGCGGCGCTTTGACACTCGCGAATATCCGACACGTAGCGATATAACGCGACGAAACTGTGGGATTCTGCGCTCGACGTTTTCATACTCCGCCATTTTACTTACGTAATCGTCCGTCCACGAAATCCCACTAAAACGGATCCAACACGATCTTACATCTCTGCTTGGAAAAGATTTGGAAAAATAGTTTACAAAAAACTCTTTGAAAAACTTCCCTAAATTCACGCGAAATCGAAATCAAACTCGAATCTTAAATAAACGATTCCAATAAGCAACGTTGAATCAAACTCGTTGAGACAAAAAAAAAAAAAAAAAAAAAAAAAAAAAGAAAAATACGAATAACACGGCTGGAAGGAGTCCCTCGCTACTTTTCCAACACGGCGAGGATTTCTCCGCGGGGGCGAAAAGCGCGCCCTCTCGGCGGCTCCTCCTCGAGGAGGCGGAAAAGGCGAAACTCCCCCGCGATCTTTTCCCCGTGGCGAAAATCTGAAGGATCCCGTGGAAGGGGGGAAAGCGTGTATCGATTCCGGCTCAATAAAAAAGTCATCGGAGAGAGCTCTGCAAAGGCATCGCATTGGCTGTAAAACGTTCACCGACTGATAACATCCAGCTGCAGCGAGTGGTGGGTGGCTTCCTGGCTGGTTGGCTCTNCTCGTAGGCGCTGCCAGGCCTGGAATACAAGATCGTGTTTGAGATGCTCCGCGTGCTGCTGTTGCCGTCCCTGTTACTGCCCCCGGATCCGGGTGCGGGGCCTGGACACAGTTCCGCCCGGCTCCCTATCTCTCCCGTGTATACGGGGAATGCTGGCCGTGGCTCATGGGATGGTATTGCACGCGTGTCCTTGCAACCGTGGCTGCAAGCAGTTTCGGCCATCGCAGAATGTTACGTATGCGAAGAAGAAACGGGCACGGAAATACGGGGCTTCTGCGATCGGTCGGCCGACTTGCTTGTTACGGGTTTCAGAGTTGCAAATTCTGAATTAATTCGTGGAAAGGGGGAGGCGAGTTTGGGAGATGATATTTGATATTGGAGGAGGAAAATAATGGAAAATGATGTAATTTGGAAGGAAAGAAATTCCTCTTGCGAATAAATGAGAACGAGGTGCCTCTGATTCGATACGATTTATATCGTGTTAATACGTTAACACGATTCGTAGTTAGGTGGTATGTACAAAGCTCTCGTACAAGCTCTAATGAGTGAACACGAAACTCGGTCGCAGAAAAGATAAATGCGTCGATACACCACTTGGAATCATTTTTCTCGAATCAATCCGAAGTTACAAACTTTTTGAGAATCTCTCTTGTATATACCGATAATTTACCATTTTTCAACCAATCTTCGATACAAAATCAAGTAGAGCAAACGTATACATTCCTCAAAAAAATTCCCCTCTCGTCCTTGTCGATTCTTCCAATTTTTTATCTCAAAAAAAAAAAAAAAAAAGTCGATGTCGCCGATCATCCTACACCAAGTTCTAAACGCAACTATTGAACACCAAACGTCTGAAAATCCGCGATCAAGAAGGAACGAAGTCCTTCGGAACGCGTGCATCCCCGTGCGCGATATCCACCACAGTCAGGGGACTATCGATCCCTCGTCTCATCCTTTCTTTCTTTTTTCTTTCTTTTTTTTTTTTTTTTTCCTTTTTTTTCCTCTCCTTCTGCCCGAAATCTATTTATAAGGCGAGGAGAGCGTTGCTTACTCCGTGCACGCGGTGGCGGCGAGGGATTTCCAGGGAGGCGGGGGTGGGAAGCGGAGGCCGGGCAGTCGGCGCAAGAAGGGGGTGAGTGGCGTAAGGAACGGGGGCGGGGGGAAGGGAGGAGGGGAGGGGACTAATATCGGAACATCGACGGCCAAGTCGACTCGGGGATTCGAGCGAGCTGGATGTTTAATTAGGAGCCAACGAAGGCAGCCAGGGTCTGCGGAGGAACGCGAAGAGGCCGCGGGGGGCGGAGGGAAGCGAGGGATCCGCGATGCGCAGGTATAGAAATGTATATATATATATATGTTTATATATATATATATGTATATATGTATATATGTATGTATAAGGATATATATGGGGTAGTGACCGCATATATGGCGCGACGATTCCTTATTTTGAATTTCTCGAATAATTGGCGGAGGAATCGTAATGGTGGTGTCGTAAATGAAAATTTTAAGAATTTTCTCTTTTTTTAAGATAATTGTCTTCTGTAGCGTAATAAGTCACGAAAGTCTTTGCGAAAGATTTTAATTGTTATAAATCATTCATATTGGCAGTTAAATATTTATTTTTTAGAATGAATTTATACAAGTTTTACGAGACGAATTATCATTCCGTAAGAGGATAAGAACGAGCAATTTTACACCGTATATATTTTTTGATAGATCGCTTTCCATCATGGAAAGTTGATTGTACACCCTTCCTTTGGAAATTTTTCAACGTTTTTTCTTCTTCTTTTTTTTTGCCTCACTTATTGCCTTTTATAACAAATACGAGCAAAAGGAGGTATTTTTATCGTAAAAAGATTTAAAAAAAAAGAAAGAAAGGAAGAAAGAGACACGGAAAACGCAAAGGAAAAGATTTCAACGGATCCACTAAAGTTCAAGCGCCATTTAAACCGGCGTGCCGGGCAAAGACGTAATCCCACGATCGAAGGATCCCCTTTACCTCATCCGACCAAAAATCCTAAATTCCCCGGGAATTATAGAAACGATCGGTACGAAAATAAAAACACCCTGTATATGGCCGATACTGTACGTACACGTATAGATCGGGAAGGGGTGGGGATACGCCCGTTTCCTCCCACAGCTTATCCACCTCCATCACCCTGGAGCCCACGGAGAGAAGGGAAGAAAGAAACCTGGACAGAAATAAAGCAGAAAGAGGGGGGAGAAGGAGGAGGAGAAGGAGGAAGAGGAGGAGGAGGAGGAGGAGGAGGAGGAGGAGGAAGGAGGGACGCAACACGCCGAAGAATTGTCTGCGATTTTGTTTTACCTCTCGCGGCTACCTCTCGATCGCGTTCATCGATTTCTCACACTAGCGTCCCCTCTAGGGGCCGTCGTCCCCGCAGGGACAGAACCCGTGTGTACACGTATGCGTGCACGGGTGTGTGAGTGTGTGTAAAAGAACGCAAAGTGGCCTGAAATCCTGGTACGCGACTCTCCTCGCTCCGATCTGCGTGCTGTTCCACACAGCCTATGTGTCTATCTTCGTTGCCTCTCAGAGAAGGGTTGCTGTGATCTTCGCGAGAAGCAAGCTTGTGGTAAATGCCTGGAATTAGTTCCACGTATCGGTGCTGACGTGTCTGGGTGGTTGCCTCTCGTTGCTTGCTTGCTTGCTTGCTTGCTTGCGTACATTGACGAGGAGGGAGGGCGTTTTTACGGGACGTTTATTCGGTTTTTATCAATTCGTTTGGTCATATAGCAATGAAATTTTGATCATTCAAATAGATTGTATGTAAATAGAGATATGTGAATATTCGATATACGCATTTGAATATTTATTAATTAATTGCAAGAATAACTCTAACGTTTTTTATAAATATTATATCGATCTCAATTTTTAAATTACGAAAACTGAATATTTTATTTTATGCGAAAATTTAATCAAAATTTATAATTTTACAAAATTTCCATCGGATATTCTCAATTTTCTCCGTGTAAATTCTTTTTCAATACTTATAATAATCTTTCACGTTATAAAGCAGCGCGTATTTAATCCTTCGAGAAAATTATACGTAAAATTAATCTCGTGGAACGATTTTAGTCGAACGATCTTCCAAGAAACGAGAATCATTTCGATCGTATCGAGGGAGGAACGGCTAAAAACCATCTCCTCATCGAGGAAACCACGGTGGATGGAAGGGACCTAGACTTAGGAAGTATCCTGGCTGCACCCTGACAAGGGCTGGATTCGAGCGTCCGGGATCCGTGGAAGGCTGTTTTTTCATCCTCCAGGAAAATGTATGAATCGTGTTGTAGAGGGCTTTGCAAGTGTGCGGCTAATGGGTGCGGAGAACTTCTCTCTACACCCTAAATCCATCCACGTATGAGGCACACGTGAACACGTACACAAACACACACACGTGTAAGTAACGGCGCGCGTGTAAATCTGTCCACGCTCGTACGTCGGCCGACTAGCAGAAATCTCATTTCATGCCGGAAGCCCGAAAAAGGGATTAATGCCGGCCATTTTCCGCGGACTCGGTTTTAACTTTCTCGATTGGACCGTCTATTAAACCGATTACTCGTGGCCGGCCGGACCCGAAAAAGCCTGCAACATCGCCCGCCCCTCAACTTTCGCGAGGCCC
>NW_006263426.1:443503-446758 GCF_000469605.1 Apis dorsata
TCCTTGACCCTCTGCAAAACAAACGAGCCGAGGTGTTACTCTTCCGCTTTTATCTCCGCGGAATTAGCCGAGTATAGCATGGCGTTTTTTACGAGAGTTTGAACCTTTTTCTGGAATAACGCGTCCTCGACACGCGTTAGTTAGTTGCTCGAAGCGAAAGGGAAATTGAAGGCGCGTGAACGGTAAAAGGCCTGGTCGCGAGAGGAAAAGTGGGCCGGGACGAGAAATCGCATTTGCGCGCGATTCGAGAAAAATTTTTTCGATTCTTCACTTTTCTCTTTTCCGATTTCTTTCATTCGAAATTAGAAGAATAAAAATTTTAGTCTACTAGATATGACACTAGATCGAAGAATGATTGGAACATCGAGAGAAGAGTTCGAGGAATGAAGTAGAAAGGCAAAAGAAAAGAAAAAAATTTTGAATCATTCGACAAGGAACGTTGGAATTCGGCTCGGATCTAATATTCCCGATGATTCGCCCGGATAAACAGATGTCGACGAGAAAAGAAGGAGAAAAGAACAGCACGTTTATGCAACAGTTCTAAGAGCCGTGGATTCTCACAAACTCCCGTGCTGATTATCAATTATTAAAAACACGTGGTCGTGCCGGTCCCTGCTCTCATCTTGCCGTTTCGTTCCACGAACACCCCGCTTCGCGTGTTCCCCGACTCCCACGAACTCAATCTGAGAATACTATCGTTGATTTTAATAGCATTAGAGTTGCACGATTTAATTGGTCGAGGACGAAGAGATCGTTGGATATTTTTTTTTTCTTATGTATTTGTGAATCTTAAATCGAATAACTAAAGATTCTAAAGTTACAATGGAGTTTCGTTAAATTCGTGAAATTGAAGGAAATTTTGAATTGCAATTTCGTAACGTTATTTATTCAATTTTTCGAAATATGTGAAATAAATCGTAATCACGAAGGAAGGGAAAAAGTGAATCGTGAGTTTATTCCTCTTTCGCAAAGATACGTGTAAAAAAAGAAAAGTGGAAAAAGGAGGAACTGTTTAATTATGCGCGATGCATCGAATCATATTTTCCATTTGCAACGATATAATTCATTTCGGATAGCGCGTTTCCCCGTTGAATGAGAATCGGCCGAGTCGGAAATCGAGGGAATTTTTTTCCTCCATTGGGATTGTCGTCATGCGCCTCGTAATATGCCTCGATAATTCCGCAAACCGTGTTCACAGTTTATTCGATGCACGGCCAGCCACGATAACTATCGCAAATGTTGAAGCTCTTATGGCCACGTGACGAACGTGCAGATCGAGTAACGGTAAGGCGCATCTTGCACGCGCGATCGTGCAAAATAGACGACCTTGATTCCTCGAGCCTCGTCATTGTCTATCTTCTTTGGGAATTCCTCGACTCTTCATTCCTCGTGAAAAATACCGCGACCAACAAATATTACACACCAATGAATCGAAATCGAAATCGTTTCTAATTTTATCTATCTAGAATACGATTACTCTTACTTACTATTTTTATAAAATACTCCATAATTATTCCCTAGTTTCACGAATTTCGTTTCGTGGCAAATACGTTTCGTTTTTCAGAAGATTTTCACGGAAGAAGAATTGAACATTAGAGTAGTGAAAACTTTCCCATCGTGTGGGACGCGCAAAACTCAGCCGACATATGCGCCTCTCTAAAGTTCAGCAATAACGGTAATTGCGTTATTAAGGTCGAGGGTGAACGATTCCCCGGACGAGTTCTGGATTCAACGAAGCGAACGCTTGACCCTTAGTGGCCGAGCGGAGGAGAAAGGGCGTAAGTGTACGGTGGACGCGTTATACGTCATTAGACTCGGACAGGGTGGTTTTCATGAAGTATCCGTGGGTGTCAGGGAATCGCCAGATGGTACACTCTCTGGCAAACAGCAACGATACCGACCCGTTAAACGAAGTGCCGAGTTTCTCTCTCCGAGAATTCGTTCGATGTTCGTTAAGAGATGTTCCGTCTTCAGAATGGATGATGGAAACCTCCTAACGTTATCCTAAATATCCTGATACACAACTGTTTTTCTCGATTAGTTTCTATTTCAATTTTAATAGCTAATTTAATTAATCGGAGAAGAGACACGTATGAATTTTAGAAATAAAATTTTATATTTCTTACATATTTGAGTTAGCTTCGATTCGATTAATCATCTTTGAATTATTTTCGTTTAAACGTTCTTCCATTTATAATTCTGTCTAATATTATCTAGATGAGGCCGAGCCACTGACCAATCATTCAGAAAGAGTAAAGAGCGTTTGACAGATGTTTCAACCCCTACAGCGATCACGTTCAGAACAACAGTTCTAATTCTCGTACGTCGACGATTGTCCATCGATGAGAGCGGAAAAGAAGGGCACGCAGAATATCGCGGAACGCTGATGATGATTGCGAGTCCACATGTTCGGACACACGAACTCATGGGGTAGGGGTTGGTCTTCCGTTCCTCGGGGGGATAGAGCGTCGATTCCCGAGTCCTCGAGGTGTTCACCCCCTATCCACTTTCCACCCCCTGACGAATCAATTCGCGCGGAGCAAACTGCAAACACTGGAAGATGGACGAGTTTGCACGAGTGTAAGAGAAATTATGTTACGGAAGCTCGATCGTAAATATTACGATTCTAAATTTTTGATTCTTTTCTTCTTTCCGTCTTTCTGTCATCGTCTTCTCAACTTTCAACATCTCGAAATCACGTCACGGAACGATGAAACACTATTTAAACTCGGATCGAAACATCCCTTACCACCGACCAAACCCCGCGATTAGTTTATTACCGTGGCCCCGTCAAATCCAAAGAGACACGGCTCTATCGCAGAATCGCCAACGCGCAACCACCACTACCACTACATACGCGCACATACGCGCACCTCCGTTCCGCGTATCCGCAGATGTTGTGGATCGGTTCGATTCGCAAGCTCCCGTGAGTAAAGAAAAGCAACACGGGATTCAGAGGGGGCGAAACAACACGCGGGGCTTCAGAGGAGGCAGATAACCGGTTTCGATCGGTCCAACACGCCCGAAACATAAACGGAACAGAAACCGTCGGCCGTGTAACCGTTCGCAATCTGTATACATCAATACGTGTAATTTCGAGCGACGGTATCAGCGACGGCGTGGCAGTGTATGATGCCGTCGGTGCAGCTGCATCCCCCGAGCCTCTGCCAGCCTCTCTCTCTCTCTATAGCCACGAATTGTACGCGATGTTCTATACGGCTCACAAGTTTCCCTCGGGGGTGGGCAGGGAGGGAG
>NW_006263426.1:446964-448924 GCF_000469605.1 Apis dorsata
TACAGCCTTCCTGGATGGATACAGAGGCCAGGATTAGAGCTGATTGGGCCGGCCTCGTCGTGATTAGAGATGTTATCAGCCCGGTTACGCTCTCACCGGCGTTCGCCCTCTGTATCGTGGCTACGTGTTTGTGTTCTTCCTCCGCTTCACCCCCTCCCCTCCATTCCGAATGCGTACGCTCCATCCTCGAATTGTCGTTTCTTCTCTCTCTCTCTCTCTCTCTCTGTCTGTCTTTCGGTGTATATCTCTTGGGTCTCTATCTCTATCTTTCGTTTAAACGTAGGTGTACGTTCGTCTCGCTCTATTCTACTTGGATTATGTCGAATAATGTCTTATTTTATCGTTGGATTTTGCGTCGGTAAAATTGCATTGTGCGCCAATGGGTTTACGGGATTGCTCGAAGGTTTTCGAAGTGAAAGTAGCGTGTTTCAATTGGTGGTCTGGGGGAACGTAAAATGGCCTATGTGTGGTGGCGCGGTTGCGCGAAGGATGGAAGAAGGATGGAATTGGCGAGGGAAAGGAGGAGGAGGAGGAGGAGGAAGAAGAAGAAGAATAAGAAGTCCCTCTCTCGAGTAGGGAACGTCTCGAGTAGAAACGTGTTATGTTGTTTTTTAAATACTCGGATGGCGAGATTAAATTCTTCGGAGAGAACAGATTAGAATACAATGAGTTTCGATCGTCATTTTTTATATCTGGATAATGGCATGGGTAATATGCTTCGTAATGAACTTTCTTAACAATTAAGAGACAAGAGTTTAATGCATTCCTCCGGTGATTGTAATATATCTTCTATTCAATTGGATTTTTTAATTAACGTCATATATATATATATATTTGCGGGAAATTGATGCTTCATTGTTGATAATCATGAGGCGATTTCTCCTTAATTTTTCAATAATAAAAATTCACTTACGAATTATTTCGAAATGTATATTTTGAAAAATTGAAAAAACTCAAATTTGAAGCAATCGAAAGGACGAAGCGAGAGCCGATGTAAGAATTCGCGTCACGTTCGAGGAATTCGTGAAAATCGGGAATTTCATCGACGGGAGCATCGTCGTGTCGCCCGGCATCTCGAGGGTGAATCATTGATGGCCTTACTTAAAGCGGCCGCACACCACCCATGGACATGGTTTTGAACACGTACGCGACAGACTCGTGGATGATCGCGCTTTCTTCGCTTTCAGCGTCGATTCCCCGCTATATCTCCGCCGGAAATCTTGTTACCGGACATCGGTTCCTGCATCTTTTATGATCACCTCCGATACACTGGTCCCTTGGCGCTGAAAAAACGCGCACGAGAACTGATCGAGAAGAGCTTTCCCGATAAAATTGTGCCGTTCCTCCTTGACTCCTCTCCTCTATCGTTTCGTCCTCCTTCTCTCCTTTGCTCCGCTTACTTCTCTTCAGAATATTTCGTTATCCGATATTTCGATATCGTTAATGGATTTATCGTTTTTAACATATAACGGTCTAAAGTTTAAGATAAAATTATGAGAAAAATTATGGTAAACTTCAAATTTCATTTTCACGCGTCCCTGATTCCGAATCGATGAAAGATAGGCGCGTCGAAAGGGGTGAGACACTTTCGAATCTCTGGACGATGGCGAGCATGGTGGCGAAAAGGAACGGCACGTGTCAGCGCGAAAAACGTCAACGTATTACATCCGATGAACAGGCGAGATAGAGGCACAGCTCGAAAGAGTCCCTCGTTCATATCGAGGCGTACCGGCTCGACTCGAGTGCCATTTCAATTACTCTGAAAACGATTCTCGAGTACCTCTTCATGTCCGTAGATAAAGTATCGCGAAGGCACATGCTCTCGGCCGGCCCCACGACCGATCCACGCACGAACCCTGTAAAACGCGATGGATCCCGATAATCAGTACGATGGATCGTATCATGCGCAGAATACTTCTCCTCTCGCAGATTCTCCCCGATAACGCATAGTTTCGTTTCC
>NW_006263426.1:449267-460993 GCF_000469605.1 Apis dorsata
TATCTATTCCGAATAGGAAAGGATGTAAATGGGCCCGTTTCGTCCGACAAACGAGCTCGATAATCGTTTAGATTGCGTAACTGTTCGGATCGGGACAAAGGTGATCTTTTGACAATCGCCTCGATGATAAAATGATAAAGCGTCGACGAACGGTTTAATTTTGCTCGCGAATGAGAGACAGCTTTGCCTTCCAGGAATACGGTTATTAAGAGTATTTGTGATTGTATATTTATAGAAATAGAAATCATTTCACAATGTATTAAGAGATTTATAATTGCGCGCGTGATGTGAAATTAATTTAAAAAATTTTAAAATAAATAGATAGATCGAGAAAAAAAATCTGATGGAGTTATTTTTCACTGGACATCGAGTTTAATTTTTACTCTCGAAGATTTTTATTCTTCTTCTTCTTCTTCTTCTTCTTCTTTTTTTTTAAATAGTCTCTCGAAAGCAAGAGACAAGTTTTATTTTCGTATTACTTGCTCTTTTATACCCTTTATCAATTTTTTTCATTTCTCTGGCGACTCTGCTGCACATTTATATATCTTCATCCCCATTGGACACGCAACAGGGATCTTTGGAAACATTCGTCATCACGAGAGCGACACGTTGCAACGCTTCCCGGCGCTCATTAGCGTCTGACGGCGGCCACGCGTTCCCCTTAAGGACGAGTCATAAATATAACTTACGGGCCAGTACCTATGAAAAATTTGTCGCGGCTTAGCCGCCAGACAGATTGCGCCGCAGCGTGTGGCTGCGCCTCTTAATTTCGTGCCCGCCTTTCTAAATCTGGCGCTTACATGCTCGTTCTTATGTTACAGATATGTCTGCGATATCGTGGCTCTTCTCCTTTTTTATATTTTTAAAGAAATAATAACAAACATTAACGAATATATATCTTAATAACAATAAATTTTTCGATGGGGAGAATTCAATTTTTTCCCATCATCCAATGATTAAACTACTGTCATAACTTCTTATAAGAAATTTAATTAAATTCGAAAAGTACGTAATTTTAATCTCGATATATCAAAGTTTGTCTCACGAAATATTTTCCTATATAATTCTATTTTCTATTTTCAGGAACATCACCTTTTTTTCTTTTCTTGGAGTCAAAATAAATTACATTTCATAAAACAACGTATATAATATAAGACAGAAACTGTTATATCTAAACTTGGCCGTGTAACAAACAATTCCAACCCTCTTAAGACGGTCAAAAGGTGTCATGATGGTATAAGGTATTCTTCGCTAAAATACCAGGTAAACAATCACGCCGTAGGTGTCGAAGGAGAAAAAAGAAAAAAAAAAAAAGAAAAAAAGGATTTATCGCCCCCGAATGAATTTTCACGGCTGGGGAAATACGTTCTTCGTTAACGATCCGTTCGATTATTATAGAGGGTTTATGGCGAGACTCAAATCGATGGATGTCCAGCACCGTCACGTCGACCCGACCGGCGCCGTCTCGACTCCCAATTAGCAGCTTATCGTTTATTGGTTTTCGATATTTGTTTTCCTTTCGTGAGTTCATGCCGAAACCCGAATGGTTCACAATTTCCCGAAGCATGGAAATTGGTCGAACATCGGGAACCAGGGAACGGGTAGATGCATCTAACGATCTCGCGGTTGACTGTAAAAATTTTGAGCAGGGCATTGTATAACTCAGTATAACTAATTAAACGGCGAAAAAATATACAAGTATCGTTAACGAAATTATTTAAATAAGAGAAATTAAATTGTTGTATCGAAGTTAAATTGGCAAAGAGTTATTAACTACGATCTATTTGAAATCTAAACTAATTTCGTTTAATACTTTATATATAGTAAAGATATTTCAAATTCGACATTTCACATAGGTAAAAATTAACATTTTATTCGAATAATATTCATCTTCACTATCGAATACACACAAAAACCTACCAAGTTTATTCCAAACTCTTTCAAATTCACGAAGACACGTACAGACGGAATAATGACAAGTTAAATAAAACGAAGTTATTCAGTAACATCCATCTACATTCGAAACCAAAAAACCACGTTCGTTCTAAATTCTTTAAAAATTCACAAAACTCGTACACACTTACCTCGTAACGCGAAGTGAAGAGAGAAGAACATAGAGAGTTCGACACGAGCAAAATCGTATTGGGGGGCGAGCAAATCTACGAGAATCCTCGGAAGGGTGTTCAACGATCGCGGAATGGAGCATCGTTCGAGGAAGATCCACGGCAAAGGGATGGAAATTCCCTCCCTTCTGGAGCCGAGAGCTCGGGGAAAAGGGCCAATATATATATCAAACAAGTAAAACAAAAGCCTCGGACAAACAACGAACGGTGATGTGTCTACCTCAAGGATGGAGGAGCCGAGGGAAATGAGGGTTGCTTAGGGGAAGAGACCTACGGAGGGGGAGGAGGCGAGGAAGGTGAGAGAGGGTTGCGAGAAAGAGAAGAGTGAGATATATGGGGAGGCTTTTAGTTTCGTTAATGGGTATCTCGTAGACCGATAAGTGCTGAGATCTGTCTACCTCCGCTTGCTTTACACCTTTTCCCCGCTCCGTGATGCACGCCGTGGTGCGTATTACCTACCTCCCGTTTCCCCGGAACCGGCTCGAAAAATCGTAACAATGTATAAAGTCGTCCAACCCTCTTAACCAGGGACGCGCCGTATATAAGAACGCAGTTTCTCCCCACGATCGATGTAATCCGTGTAAATTTTGTTGTTGCACGCGTGTAGTTAAAAAAAGAGGGGGGGAAATGCACGATATTTTCGCGAAATCTCGTCGAAGAATTGTTTTAGAAAGAAATAGATTAGAAAGAAAAATAGATATCGAACAACAAATTATAATCTTATAAACTTATAATCGATCGATAATCCGATTCAGAGGCGTATTTTATGACGTTGGTGAGAAGAATTGAGGATAAACGGTGTACGAAGTTAATCGAGAAAAACGTGTGATTAAACGCGGCCGTGGCTCTCGTCGTCATTCGCTCGTTCCGCAAGTCTTTTTCACGACTTTTCACGATCTCACAAAGGGGCCATCATAGGTCGGCTGCGACGAGGATTCGCCAAACAAAGCAGCACGGTTGATTTGATTACAGCCGGAAAACGGTCGATTCCACGAAACGGTGCATACGAGAATAATCAGACGCAATCAGCCAAGTCGGCCGGCATCGAATAACGTCAACAATTGGAAATCTAATCAGAATCGGCTGCTACAATTTGACGGTGCCGATTGATCGGTCGGCTATCGTTTACAAAGCTTGCAAACCGCGTGCTTGCCATCCTCCCCCTCCTCCCCGCCCCTCTTCGCCCGGCCAACCAACCCCCGGATCACCACCCATCTCCACCGCCCCTCCTCCTCTCCCCCTCCCCCTCCATCCTCCGCGTTTCTCTGCGTTAAACCGTTATCAACGCGGACCCGGAACACATCTGCTCGGATGCAAACAACCCGGCCTGTATTTTGGAATGCACTCTGTACACCGCTAATAAAAATAGTTGTTAATGTTCGGCCTGCATTCGACCGGCGACGTTGTTTGATGTTCTTAACAAATATACAACGGTGATTTGACGTGTGCGCTCGATGAGGGGGAAATTAACGTCGTTGAAAGGTATTAGAATTAAAGGGAGGACGAAAAAATTGTTGGTGGTTTTCGACCAGATTAAAATATATTCGAAATATATTATTTCTCTTGTCACTTTGACAAATTTTACGAACATTTAATCAGATTCGGAAAATATCTAAACATCCAGCCTGAAATAATAATATTCTGGTGTCAAAAAATATGTATAAATCTAAAGAAAATATTCCGAACAGAATATTTACAAATACACGATAAAGTAATTAATTTACTATTCGTTCAATCTCAAGTTAAGCAAATTTTTGCATAAGACAATTTAAATTGTTATCTATTGAAGGAAACGTTTCTCGATTCGATCCCGATCGATGAAATTTGACAGTAGTGGAGAAATTGCAAACAGACACAAACAAGATACAAAAAGAAAGAAGGTGAATGAAGATTCTATCGGCGATGTCCAGGCGAAACCCCATAGAAGACAAATCGCGCTTCAGATTGGGCGACGCGCGCGTGTGCGACAACGCGTAGGAAAACAACGCGTAACAGAGGGGTTCTCGCAGGCTCTTGCAAACGGATTTCGTGGCCCGTAGCAACGTGACCGTTTGCATGTTCCACGTGCTAACAATTCGGTCGCGGTTGCGATGCTATTTAACTGCTCCACCGCTCTGATTACTCCCTCGTGCCTCCGGCCGAATCAGGATTTAACGCGATGATCAGTCCTCGGGAATGATCGTTCGCGGGCATCGATCTCAAAACCGCCCACGGTTCCGCCTCGAATATATCCAGATAACTGTGTTTGTTTACCATTGTTGCAACTTTGCTCGAACGCGAAACGTGCCATCGATTGTGTCCGTTTTAAAGTTTTCCTTTTTTGGGGAGGGAAATTTGAATGATAAAAGGAATTTTTTTTTTCTTTTTGGTAATTTTCAAATGATTTTTCAGTTTACGATTCCAAATCGATGAAATAAAATTGTTGTTTAGAATTTTAAAAAAAAGGAAGTATAAATTGGGCTTGATTGGGTGATTGCTTTGAAAATAATGTTATTGAAATTTATTCAATCGCTACGTAAGAAGATCGATAATAAAGTAGAATGTGAATTAAGAGGAAGTTTCGTTAGAAGATTCAAATTTTCGAAATTTGAACAGAATTTTGTAGTTCCGAGAAATTGAGATGATAATATAAGCATTTATAAATCCATTTATTTTCGAACGAGACAATAATTTTTTCGACAAGAACATCGGAAGGTTATAAATTGCTTGCCCTAGTGAAATATGTTTCCTCTGTTAAAATAACCGAATCCGACTTTCACTTTCAGCCCCTGGACCATGAGGGCAACTCGTCCCCTTTTTTTCCACGCGCTAAAATATTCCTCTCGAGGGAAACTACTCTCAAGTTTTTTCAGAACTCGTGATTTCTCCTTTCCTAATCGAGTATTTTAAAAATAACACGATAGCACATCGATGTAATATTTATTTCTTTTACGAGAAATCTGAAAAATTCCGAATTTTCAAATATAGAAATAACGCCCAAAAAAAAATCGAAGGATCGAACGTAGAAAAACAATTTGTAAACTTTCCTTTTCATTAATCCACGTTTCATAATTTCAGCAGATTAAAAATCCTTTAAATTGATTATTTTCCTAAGTGTTCCATCGAAATCCCTATATACAATTTTCCCAAGAAATCCATCCGGTCGAGAGCGACAACAATACGAACAAAACAGAAATCCTATCTTCGAACCGTATTATTTTCCTTTTTTTTTTTTTCAACGATCCGGGCTTCTCATTGTCCCCCCTTAGGAAGGAAGTGGTATTCCGCGTGGTTCCTCGGGAATTGGTGAAAACGAGCCGACGTCATTTCCGCGATGGATCCGTGTATAACAGGCCGTGACATGATTTGCTTATTGGATCGGCCGTAATAAATGAGGGGCCCGTGAAACGCGTGAACATCTGAGATGAGACCTCCCATCGAATTTACGGCGGGGCCCCCGGGGGCCCTCGGAACACGTCCACGGAACAAAAGAATTCGTAACACCGGCGGGAAAAAAGCGGATACTGACGGAGGATCGATCTCTTCTTTATCGAATATTCCTCGTTCGGTTGGCCGCGATTTATTATTTGCCTTGAATCGTACTCGATAACTCGGTTTGAAGGAAGGGGGAAAAAAAAGAAGAGGGGAAGGAAAAAAATGGCGGGAAAGGAATGCGATACCTTTGATGCGGCCTTTTTCAGGCTATGTGATTCAGCGGTGTTTGGAAGGTTTGAAATTGGTTTTGAAAGTCGGCTCGGGATATTATTCGTATTAATTATCGATCCGATATATTTGAAAATTTTTGATCGATCGTGAAAATCATGAGTGGCGTTTTAACCATTATTTCGAGAATTAAAACTGTTTCCTTTTATTTTTTTCCTTTGAATATATTTTATCAGTATGTTTGTAAGGTGAAATTATCTTCCTTCATTCAGAAAGTATAAATTATAAAATATCTCTTTTACGTAAAACGAAAAATTGAAAGAAGCGTACAATTGGAGCTACTTAAAGAATTCGAAATATGAATTCCAGTTTTTGGAGGATTATAATTAATTTTACAATCACTTTCGTTCGAGTTCGTATAATTAGACGGGTGAAATTCGATTTTGAAAAAGGGACTGTGAATGACCAGATAAAAATAATGCGAATCCGTGTACCGTCTGCCAGCCAAAAGATAGATGGAACGAAGGTATTTGGCACGATGGCCGAGCATAAGACTTGGCAAACGATGAGATGAAATACACCGGTATAAGAAAGTAGAAATTCGATCGGTTACCTATAGACTTCCTACTTTCTTAATAAGAACTGTACCACCGCCCGCATACTTATCGAGATACTAACCGGATTATTCATTTTTATCACGTATCACGCTCACGGCAATCGGATAATGGATCGTCCAATTTGCTTTCGCTAATGCAGAATTTCTCGTGGAACGAAAGGTGAAATGTAAAAGGGAAGAGAAAAGAGATTCTTCCTAGATTGTTTATGCATACCCGATTAGAAAGTTTCTTCAAAGTTCAACTTCGTTTAATCATTCGTATCTACGTTATAAAATGTGAAAAATTATCTTCACAGGGGAGGGAAGAAGTTCAATTCGTTGAAGAAACAAACGTATCGTCAGACGATTTCTGATACATATAGAAATAAAAAAAAAAAAAACTTGCTTTTCAACTGATTATATTTCTCCAACAAATCTTAACTAAGATTCATCCCCAAGAATGACAATATTTTTTTTTAAATGGAATTTACGACCATCCCGGTGAAAGTTTTCGCGATATTTGCGAAACGGATACCAGAACCGCGAGCTACGGGGCTGGATCCTAGGAAACTATGAAATTCTGCCTGTGCAAATACGCGATAAATCAGGTCCAATAATAGTCGCCGGGCAGGGCGGAATCGAGCAGCTGGCCACTCGACTGGTAGACTGGTTATTGTTCAACGAGGCGGACTTCATTTTTCATCGACGCGCCGCAGAATCGATCGTCAAGCGACCGGAATGTTTCCCGAGATCCATCAAATTCCGCGTGGGCTAGTCGTGCAATAAAGTTTTCTGTTTACAAGCACACGCCGGGCCGAGAATAGTACGAACACCACCGTTCGCGAATCGTTCATAGCGAACCGGCATCGAAACGTTCAATTTTGTCCAGGATCGTTCCATATTTCGTTCTTCTCTTCCGTGTTTGTTGCGTTGTTTAATTTAACGTGGATATTGGAACGTGGGATATGGAATACAGAATGCGTTTAAAATATATCGAAATATATCAGACAGTTTAAAAATTTTTTAAATTCGTATGAGCGAGAGTTTATCCTTTATGGTGTCCCTTATGTTAAAATAAAAATTATTAGAAACGTTAGTTCTTTTTAATTAGTACAAGATCGAGTATTTTTTTTTTAGTTTATGATTCTTAAGAATTATAAATAAATTGTTTCTCGTAAAAAATTATTCAAGTTATTGCAAAGACTATATATGCTATATCGGAGAATAAGAGAATATCGATCATCGAGCTTCGAGTCTATTAGTTAGCCAATAATATATTGTTCGATCAATGAAGCTTCAATTATAATTGTCGATATCAGTCAGCATCCCGTTGTTGTTCTTGTTACTTGGCCGCTGTGCCAAACGATCTTTACGCCTGCAAATAATTTATACGATACGCTTGACTCAGAATTTCAACCCGGATGATGAAAATGATCTATCGTATCTTTTCGCCTTTGATAATTTTTCTGACGAATAATTTTTTTATATAAATATCCTCGAACAAAATTTTGGAACAAGCAACTTCATCAATTGTACCAAATCGATAATTCCAAAAAAAAAAAAAAAAAAAACCAAAAGAATTATTACTAAGGTTAAACTTTAAAAAATTACAAGCCGTACATTTCCATACACTCATTTTCCTCAATCTCCGAACGTTTACATCCCAATTCAAAAAAAAAAAAAAAAAAAACCAAAAGAATTATTACTAAGGTTAAACTTTAAAAAATTACAAGCCGTACATTTCCATACACTCCTTTTCCTCAATCTTCGAACGTTTACATCCCAATTCCATTCGGACAAATACATATCGTCGATCTTTTCTTTCGAGGATCGATAAATTCTTCCCGTTTCCTAATCCTCGGCCGAGCAAGTTCATCGAAATCTAAACACAGTCCGTTACTCATCGGTGCATCGACATCTCGTACACGAGAGAGAGAGAAGATCTTCTTTGGGAATATCGCGGCACGAAGGCGGCGCTCCGTCATCGCGCGCGATTTTCAAACGCGAGTAAATCGCGTTTGCATTTTTCCCCTGTAACGAGCGCGAAAGGGGCGACGAAAGACGAGGGGGGAGGAAGAGGAGGAGGAGAGGAGGAGGGGGAGGGGGAGGACGGAGCGAAAAAGAAGTCTCATCCCGCGGAGGATGAGCGAGGCGGCGGAGGGAGGAAGAGTCGGGGAGGAGGGGAGGGGAGAGGGGGCGAAAGAGCGAAGACGAGGTGACTTTTGAACGAATTCCGCTCACTCGGTTCGCGGCTGCTACGCATATTGTTCTATTTATGTAACCATTGTTCATCCATCGTTTAGGATAAATTTAGATGGTCGACAGAGAGGGCCGGTCTCTCGCTCTCGGAATGCCGGGTCGACTTCTTAAACGTTTCTTCTCCCGGCTTCGATTCCTCACTCTTTCTAGCTGCCACCCTCTCCTCGCGCATCCCTCTAACCTCCTCGCCCTCTCTGTCCTCCTCTCTCGCTCTTTCTGCGGCTCGCGTGCTATTAATGATACCGATTAATTTAGAACTATTGGGTTTCCCAATTAGCCAATCGGAGCCCGCGATATGCGGCCGCCTCTGCCTTTCCGCGGCTTTCTTCTGTCTGGCCGGGCCAAACATGGACAGAATTTCGGGGAAAAGAGCGTCCCTCTCTTAATCTTAAACCGGGATCATTTCTGAAATCGTTCCCTCTTGACGCCGTTGGCCGGTTTTGCTTGGTTGGATGCCGATCGACACGATAGATGGTCGCTTTTTTTTTTTCTTTCTTTCTTTCTTTCTTTCTTTGAAGGAAGAAAATTCTTCTTTTCTGCGAGTTTAACTCGCGAGGCGGAACGATCGATCGGGGATGAAGAAGGCTCGGAAGAAGAAAACGGTTGATGTTTACGCGGTGTTTGGAACGTGTGCCGGTGGTACTTTAGATAGATTTGTGTATTTTCAAAGGCGAAGTAGATTTCTGATTCGATGATTGCTCGCCGATTGATCGCGATCGTCCGTTCTGTGAACTTTCTTTTCTAAAGGAGTCGGTTATTTTTGAATTACTCTGTGTATTATGGTTTAGTACATCGTTTCCTTCTTCGTTATTAACCTCTCGAGAAATATATATGCGTATATAGCCACAATTTTCTCGTTGCATTTTCAAGCAGTGAACATTGTATTTGAAAAATATTACAATACCGATTATAGGAAACAACGTGAAATTACTTGTTGAAATTGAAAGAGTATCTTTTAAATTTTATTTGAAATTATCGTAGATTTTTTCAATTTCGCATAAATTGGTAATAAAAAGATGATATTAAGAACTTGAATACGTATAAAATCCCCTCCCCTTCAAAAAATTCCGGTTCAAAAAATTATATTCTGAACCGTGTAAAATTCTTCTGTTTAATTTAGTCATATTTACACGAAGAAAGTCCAGTTTCTATGTAGCCTAATCAACGCGAGGAGGACACTGCTTGTAAACGTGCTAATCGAAAGAGAGATGTGCACGACTTGGCTCAACGTCAACCTACTAGTCGCGTTCGTGTCGTAAAGCCAGTTCCGTGCTGACACATTTAACTCCTTAATTCTTGCCGAGAACTTTTATCTTACTTCAACGATCGGCATTCGGCTTCGGGAATCGCACGACGAATTTATAACAATTTAATCTTCCTGCTCATATTCATCGAATTAAAAATTATCGTATCACAATCTGATAATTATAAATTCTGTAATTTTTTAAACATGTTTAAAAGTAAGAAAAGGGAGAACAATTAAGCGAAACAATAATACTACTACTAATACTACTAATAATAATATAAAATTATTACGAAGAATTACAAATCTTCTAGAATTAGAAATCGATCGCAAAAAAAAATAAATTTCGTACACGTGATTTCGTGTGACGAATGAATTCTCTTCGTCAATTTTCCTATGATCAAAGTATCAAAGTCAGGAATACAATCACGGGTACACGTGAGTGCAGCATTCTCGTGACTCACCCGCCCGCATTTCTCAAATCCGCAATTTCTGGACAACTTTAAACCACTTTGAACCCACTTTTAATTAATACTACGAAAGGCTACCATCGCCGATTTCTCATCGAATCTCACTTACTCACGGTCCGATGATCGCATAAATTCACGCCGCGACTATAGAGCTCGCGGCGATAGAGCGAGCGAGTAAGATAAAGGACGTATAAATACGTACCCGGGGCGTGTTGTGATATTAATACAATCACGGATCACTCCCGGGTTGGCCGGCAGCCGTGCGCAGACACTAGATTATCTGAATCGGGGTGAACGACTTTATATAGCATAGCGGTGAGTGTCTTTTGCCGCTGCTCTCTTCTCGCTTTGTTGTCGAGATTCGGTTGTTCGGCCGCGCATTGAATCAAAGGGTCGTAGAGGAAACAGAGAGAGAGAGAGAAAGAGAGAGAAAGAGAGGAAAGTGAGAAGGATAAAATAGAGAAAGAGGTGAATGTTGGGGAAATGGAACGTACGGAAGTACTATCCGGTGGAAAGTTTCTCCGGAGAGGGGGGTTGACGCTTTTAATTTCTTCGCAGGTTTTTTTGACCGGCTCTGAAGATTTGTGGAGCCTCCCGGTCTTTTCCAAATTGAATCCCTTCCTCGAAACGAAACTCTCGCGATCGGTCGACACATCGGAGGAGGAGGAGGAAGAAGAAGAAGAAGTATATAAATTTTGCGATGAAATCATATAATATAAATCGAAAGCATTTTTTTTCTTCTTAATCTTAAATGTGTTTCGATAACAGCGAATATATTTGATGTTTTAAACTCCCTTCGCCATAATTAATACGGATATGCCATTTCTCCATTCTTCGTCAACCTTCATCAACACTCAACGAACAATTGCGAAATAACCTTAATAACACTCTGCACAACGTTGTCCAGGATCGTTATCTGCTTATCCCAACCTCATTAACCTGTCAAACAGTATCCAAGCCCATCGCGTTTATAATCCCCCGTACATAACCGCGCGTTAGTTTTACGCGGCTTTTACAATATCTTTCCCCTATCGAAACGAAAATTGGACCGCAGCCATCTATCTATGGAACGGCGAGCAATTTTCGGCTCGCTCTTCACTACATTTTCAACATGCGATCGATCGATCGGCCGTTTCACGATCGAAACCACGTCACTCATCCTTTAAAGGAAAAAGGAAAGGAGAGGCCCCCTCCCTCTCGTGGCACGCTCGCCTTTTTCTCCCGCCACTTGACCTCGCGTCACTCAGCCCAGCGTGAACAATGCGGACGATTAACGAATCAACGGAAGAGAACGTGGCCGCGGAGTGTTCTAGTGCGCTTCGTGGAGCGGAAGTGATCTCTCCCCCCTCTCTCCCCCTCCCCCACCGCAGCCTCCCCGTCGTGCCATCGAGTTT